>NC_045434.1:125928143-126112497 GCF_002776525.5 Piliocolobus tephrosceles | reverse complement strand
AAAAACCCTAGAAGAAAATCTAGGTAGTACCATTCAGGACATAGGCATGGGCAAGGACTTCATGTCTAAAACACCAAAAGCAACGGCAGCAAAAGCCAAAATTGACAAATGGGATCTCATTAAACTAAAGGAATCATGAATTTCAAAGTAACTCTAGAATTAAGAATCTTTCAGCTTCCTAGATGACAAGAAGTTGGCCATTGTATTTGACTACCTGTAACATGCCCTTTGTCTTGCAGATGAACTGGTCATAGCAGAGGCAAATTTTAAGCCCTTTAAAATAGAAAATACCTTATTCATCACTGTACTCTTTAATCTATAATTTAGTGGTTTTGTGTATAACGTGTTCAGTGATGTTTAAATTGAATTTTAATTAATGGATTACCTCGAGAACAATTTCAAGAAAAATTTCAATGATTGAAATTAATAAAATTGAACACACGATGAATGGTATTAGCCACCTGTAGGTCTGACCCACCCTGGGAGCTGGCATATAAATGGCTATCTGAACCAGAGTCTCCAGCTGCCAATCAGGAAGCCATGGAATTGATGATGCTACTGTAAGTTGATATGAAAAGAAACAGAAAGTCAGACTTTCCCAGTACAAATAATGCTCAACTTATAATGGGGCTGTGTACTGATAACCAATCATAGGTCAAAAATATCATAGGTTGAAAATTTAATACCCCAAGAAACCCATCATAAAATAGAAATATAGTAAACTGAACCATTGTAAATTGAGGACTGTCTGTATTTTTTAGCCCAGTTTAAGGAAGGAAGACCTTGTAATTGGTGGACATAAGCATTCAGTTCACTAGACTGAGGCTCTGCTTGGTGGCAGAATAGTTCAATAGGCTTTACCACAGTGCGCATGAGATATGTAATTTCCTCCACTATCATTATGGGACAAGGTTCCCAGGTGTTGACATATATGGAGCTGTATATTTGCCAGTCACAAGGATCAAATTTGTCTCTTCTCTTTCTCTTGATTCCACAATAATCAATCAAAAGGTGCTGCCTGTGTGTGTGTGAGGTCCTATCTGAAAAAGCCTGTTGGCCTTCCTTTGAGAAAGAAATTTGACAGTGACTTCTTTCAGTTTCTTCCTAACCATTGCTCTTTCTTGTCACCAACAGAGCAGGGCCTGTTTTCCCCAGGCTTCTCTCTGTCCATTTAGGTTATGTGAATGAGTCTGAAATGTCCAAATATCCTAAACATGTTTTTGGATGTATGAGATATGCCTTGAAATCCAAAGTGTAGGATACTGGTACCATCTTTACCACACATATGGCTCTTAGCACTTTACAGCTCAATTTTCTGCTTAAAAGGGTGCCGCTTACAAACCAGCAAATACAGCAAGTGACTAATTAGCCAAATTAACGAGGGCTTGTTTACTTGAAGTCCCCAGTGCCCTCGGAACTTGGGATGTTTCGTTATTACAATCTGCAAGTGGTTTCCTGCAATTAATTTTTAACATACAGCTCTTGCCTCTTCTCAGTAATATCTAATATCCTAATATTTTAGAGAGGTTTGCAAGATTTAACTCATTAATCCTCAAAAGGAACAACTGGAATACTGAAATAAAAAGGAATCGTACTACTTTTTTATTGTCAGCATTAATTTTGGCATACTTTACAAATGTTGTCCTATAGGTCTAGGGGAAAATTGGTAAAGATCAGGCATTTAGGCCCATTCTGATAAAAGTGTAGAAAGGAAGAAACACAGGTGTGTGTCAAAGGAATTGCCATTTGCTACAGAATGAAAGATGAACAAACTAAAAACGTCAGTCCACTTACTTCTAGCCTTTTATAGGGTCAGCTTATTAGAGACAAACCTAAATCTAACTAAGCACATGAAAGTAAACAATCAAAAACAAAGACAAATATTGAAAACAGCAAAAGGAAAGTCATTTATCACATACAAGGGATACTTAATAAGATTAATAGCTGATTTTGCAGCAGAAAGCTTGGAGGAGAGAAGGCAGTGGGATGACTTATTTAAAGTGCTAGCAGGAAAAAAGTTAAAGAATTCTGTTTCTGGCAAAATTGTTCTTCAAAAATAAAAGTGAACTTAACATATTCCCAGATAAACAAAACCTAAAGAAGTTCATTGCTAATGGACTTTCCCTACAAGAAATGCTAACAGGAGTCCTTCAGGCTAAAATAAAATGAAACTAGACAGTAACTAGAAGCCATATGAAGAAAGATATAACTCTGGTAAAGGTAACCACAAAGGTAAACACATACACTAGAATTACTGTGTTTTTGGTTTGTAACTTCTTTTTGGTTTTCTATATAATTTAGAAGACACATACATAAAACAGTAATTATAAATTCTATGTTAAGGGACATGAAATATGTAAGTATAAATTTTGTGACAATAACAACTTGGTGGAGACAGAAAAGTATAGAAACAGAGTTTTTGTATTCTATTAAATCTTAGTTGGTTTCAATTCAAACTAGATTGTTATAGACTTAGTATGTTAGTTATAATTTCCATGGTAACTACTAAGAAAATAACTTTGAAAATATAAAAAAAAGAAATGAGGAGAAAATAAATAGTACCCTAGAAAAAAGTGAATCAAACACAAAAGAAGATAGTATTGGAAGAATTGAGGAACAAAAAAAATATGAAACATATAGAAAACAAATAGCAAAATGGCAGAAGTACTCCTTCCTTATCAGTAATCACTTTAATGCAAATGAATTAAACTTATCAGTTAAAAGACAGAGAATGTCACAATAGATTTAAAAGAAGCTTGTAGTAAGGTGTACATGTAAAGCACGTGAAGAAGTAAAGTAAGCATCTCTAGCTCACTCAGAAGGGAGAGCTTATTATTGTATTGATGACTGAATTCTAATCCATCTCAAATTATCAGTTCCACTTTTGCTTCAAACTTAACAATTTTAATAATTCTATCTTTGTATTTTGATAAAAGCCAATCTCATATATTTGGGGCTAAGCTACTATCTTAGTTCATTTTGTGCTGCTGTAACAGAATACCTGAGATTAGATAATTTATAAAAAACATAAATTTGTTCTCTTATAGTTCTGGATGCTGGGAAGTCCAAAAGGCTCTGGCATCTGGTGGGGGCTTTCTTTCGGTGTTCATACAAGGCAGAGGAGCAGAAGAGAGAGAACTCATTTTCACAAGCCCCTTTCACAAGACATCATGACCTATATAACTCCCCAAAGGTTCCACCATCCAACACTGTTGCAATGAGGATTCAGTTTTCAGTATGAGAATTTTAGAGGGGATACATTTGGATCATAGCAGCTACAATATGGTATCAAGTTTGGAATGAATATTCCCAAGAGAGAAAAGGTTTTTTTCTTTTCTTTTTTTCTTCTTTTTACTATCAACCGGCCAAGTAGTATTTTTAAAACATGGCATCAACATGTTAAGCAAATTTACATTTAAGAAACAGTGGAGGAGATGTAAAAAGGAAGAGCTGACATCATTAAATGAATGGAAACATCAAGAACAAAAGAAAGATGCAGAGTCTGTACATGCCCATTATTCACTCTGAATGTAGAAAGAATAGGTTTTGAGGTAGTCTTCAATGAAAGGGAGCCTCATTTGTTGACTTGTGTGGAAAAAAGCATATTCCTAGTGTAGGAATGAGGTAAAATGGGTGTTGGGTAGAATATAGCTTTGGAAGTTAAGAAGCAAAACAAGCTATGTAGTCCGTCTCTCCTTGCAATGAGTGACAAACTCAAGTGCTTTGAGAAAAGAAGCAATGATCTCACCCTGAAATATTTGGATTTATACCTAACACTAAGGAAGACAAATAATAAACTGTTAGTAGCCTAATAACTCTGATGTGGTTTGGCTGTGTCCCCACCCAAATTTCATCTTGAATTCCCGTGTGTTGTGGGAGGGACCTGGTGGGAGGTAACTGAATCATGGGGGCAGGTCTTTCCCATGCTGCTCTGGTGATAGTGAATAAGTCTCACAAGATTTGACAGTATCATAAAGGAGGGTGGGGGGCTCTCTGCCCAATCGCTCTTTTTGCCTGCTGTGTTCAATTCAAGATGTGACTTACTCTTCCTTGCCTTCCACCTTGATTATGAGAGTTCCCAGCCACATGGATCTGTAAGTACAATTAAACCCCTTTCTTCTGTAAATTGCCCATCTCAGATATTTCTTTTTCATCAGTGTGAAAACAGACTAATACAAACCCTCTCCTCTAATTTTTTTGATGCATCATCTTCCCAAGATGTTTCTCTGTAAAAACACTTTGATGAATCCATTGATAAAAGTATAAAATGTAAGCTCTGCTATGGGCTAAATGTGTCTAATTTTGTGTATCCCTGAAATTAATATGTTGAAACTGAATCCCCAATGTGGTAGTATTAAGAAGTGGGGTCTCTGGGAGCCCTCATGAATGGGACGAATGCCCTTATAAAAGAGGCCTAGGAATTTGTTTTCTTCTTCTACCATGTGAGGATGCCACAAGAAGGCACCAGTTTTGCAGCTGAGAGAGAATCCTCACCAGACAGTGAATCTGCTGGCACTTTGACCTTTGACTTCCCAACCTCTAGAACCATGAACAACATATCTATGTCATTTATAAATTACATACTCTCAAATATTTTGTTATAGCAGCCATGGACTAAGACAGAAATTGGTACCAAGAAATGGGGTATTGCTGTAACATACCTAAAAATGTGAAAGCAACTTTGGAATTGGGTAATGGATAGAGATCAGAAGAGTTTGGAAGTTCATGCTAGAAAAAACCTAAAATGCTGTAAATAGTGCATTAAGGATGGTTCTGATGATAGCTTAGAAGGGAGCTTTAAAGCAGACTCAATCTTCTTAGAGATTACCTAAGTAGATGTAATCAAAAGGTTGATAGAAATATGGATAGTAAAGACCATTCTGGTGATGTCTAGATGTAAATGAGAAACATGCTATTGGTAACTGGAGGAAAGGCCATTCTTGTTTTAAAATGGCAAATAACTTGGCTGAGTTGTGTGAATCCTAATGCTTTTTGGAAGGTAGACCTTCTGAGTGATGAAATAAGATATTTAGTAAAACAAATATTTTAGCAAAGTGTTGAAGGTATAGCATAACATTTCTTTTCTATTTACAGTAAAAAATTAGGAGAGAGAAATGAATTAAAGGTAGAATTTATAATAAAAAAGGAAGCAGAACTTAAATACTTGGAAAATTCTCATCCTGACTATATTGTAACAAATAGGAACTCATGTTCAGGACTGTTGTCATTTTTGTATGGCTATAAGAAAATACCTCAGACTTGGTAACTTAAAAAGAATAAAAATTTATTTTCTCATAACTCTGAAGACTAGGATGCCTAGGATCAAGGCACTAACAGGTTTAGCATCTGGTGAAAGCTTGTTCCTCATGAATGGTGCCATCTAGGTGTCCTCACATGGCAAAAGATCAGAGGAGCTAAAAAAGGACTGAAGCTAGTTTCCTCTGTCCTTTTTATAAGACACTAATCCATTTCCCCAAAGGTCCCACCTCTTTAATACTATTACCAAAATGCTGGGCATTTGGTCTAGGTCTGGCTGCTCACTGCACAGGAATCCAATCACTGAGACAATAAGTATTGCCAGGGAAGAAGGCTTTATTATATTATGGGTGATGTCAGCTGGAGGGATGGGAGCCAAACCTCAAACCCATCTCCCTCTCAACTGACTAAAATTGGGGGTTTATATAGTGGGGAAGGAATATAGTTATGTGCGGGAAAATAGGAATTATTGAGGGATAAAGACACAATCATGATGAATGAGGGGCCTGGTGTCCCATTGTCTGGATGCAGTATTCTGGTGAGTTTCAGTTCCGTGATACTATCTGGGAGGCCTGAGGTTTCTTGAGAAAGGAACTCAGATAAGACAAATGTAAGTTTCCAGCTTTAAGACTGGGAAAGTCAACTCCAGTCTATTCAAAAACAGTTTTTGAAGTTCTTTGGGGAAGTTGAGCCAATTTCCATATCACTATAATGGGGATTACTTTTCAATTTAAATTTGGAGAGGTCACACATTCAAACCATAATAGGGACCAAGAACACCAAAGGTGTGGATAAGAAGATCAGTATAGATTGGCCCTGTGCTGTTCATCAAGACAATGGAAGAGTGACCCTGAAGGCATTTTGGAGATAATTGGGGCTGCCACTCCCATCACAGGTCAGAGTGCCAGTTGGTTGAGGGCAGAATGACTTCCAGGAAGGGGTCTATGAGACCTTGGGTCTTACTGCCCAGCAACACCTCAAGGCTCTGCAGCATGCATTCCAGTGCAGTACTCCTTGGCCCCCACCAGGTTCAGCTCCAGCAGGCCTGGTGCAGTTATGGCTGCTCCTTCAAAAGGAATGGAGAGTAAACTTTAGTGGCATCTATATGGTGCCATCTCCACTGGTGCCCAGAGTGCATGAGCTGTGGGATAATAGATGCCTCCACCTAGATTTTATAGGGTGCCCCATAGAGCCTGCTGGTTCAGGCAGAGAACTGCCATAGGAGTAGGGCAACCACAGAAAGCCCTCACTAGGGTATTGTCTAGTGGAGCCATAGAAGCAGGGTCATCTCCAAGATACCAGAATGAGAATGCTAAAGACAGCAGGGTGCAATTCAAGCCTGGGAGAGCTATAGGCAGGTGACATCAACCCATGAAAGATGCAGTGTGGGCTGTGCTCAGCAAAGCCATGGAGATGGGGCTGCCTGGAGCTTTGGGGGCCCAACCACTCCCTCCCAGAAGGCAGGTCATAGAATTAAAGAAGATTATTCTTCAGCCTTAAGATTTAATGTTGTTTTCCTTGTTGGATTTTGGATTTACTTGGGACTTGTTACCTCTTTCTTTCCTATTTTTTTGCTTTGAAATAGGAATATCAATCCTATGCCTATGATATTTTGGAGACATGTAGTTGTTTGATTTCACAGGTTCACCTGGAGAGAGATTTGCTTTAGGATGAATTGTACCTTGAGTTTTACCCAGGTCTGGTTTAGACGATATTTAGGTAAGACTCTGAGCTTTTGACTTTTGACTTGATGCTGAAATAAGTTAAGACTTTTGGGGATACTGGGGTGGAATGAGTGTATTTTGCATGTGAGAAGGACATCAATTTGGGGGCATCAGGATCAGAATGCTATGGACTGAATATTTGTGTCCCTTCCAAAATTCATGTGTTGAAACTTAATCCCCATTGTGGTAGAATTAGGAGATGGGGTCTTTGGGAGATGATTAGGTTATGAGGGCTCCACCCTCATCATAGGATTAGTGCTCTTATAAAAGAGGCCTGAGGAAGCTTGTTTGCCCTTCTTACCATGTGAGGACACAGTGAGAAGGTGCCAGCTATGAAGTGGAGAGAGAGCCTTCACTAGATACTGAATCTGTTGGTATCCTGATCTTGTACTTCCCAACCTCCAAAACTGTAAACACTAAATTTCTGTTTTTTATAAATGATATGGTCTAAGATATTTTGTTACAGCAGCTCAAAGGGACAAAGACAAATTTCTTCGCCTGGATTCAAAGCCTTCCACAATCTGGTTCTTACCTGCCTTCCTATAGTTTTCTCTCTCTTTTTTTTTTTTTTTTAAGTCTTACAGCTTCTCAGGAAGCAGGTTGTTTAGAAGTCACAGTTATATATATTTTTTATAAATCTACTGTTTTAAAAGAGTAGATATTTGGATGTAATAATTATTTGAAGACAAAAATGACCAAAGAATGTTCTCAGATTTTTGCATCCCTTAATCTTTAAAAGCAGGGTGTTAGTTTTCCTTGCATAGTTTCTTTGCCTTTCTTGACCCCTGAGGGGTGTTCTATCGTCAGGCCAGATTCTGGGGGGTTTTGATGCAGAATAAGAAAGATAGGTGGAAAGTATAGAATAACTGGAGTGGGCAGTCCTGGAGGAGATGAGGTTTTTGTTTGTTTGTTTTGTTTTTTAAAAAGTTTTGAGGAAAATGGTACCAAACAAGTTCCAACGTTTGAAGAAAATAAATGGGAGAAAAATAATGAAAGTTTTAAAAAACATTAACTGTGGGCTCTATATTCTCTTCCAATGCAATCCAAAATAGCTGAGAAATTTTGATATTACTCAGGTTGCTGAACAGTATTTGGCCGACTGTGCACTGCTGAGGCTGAATCACATGTGTCCTGGCATCAGTAGGCTTACACAGATGATAGTGAAGTTCTGGAAACCAAGTGAACATTGAGTAAAATTTGAATTTAAAGGTACTGACACCAATCTTTTCCCAGTATCATTTCTGAGGCGAACATTTTTGTTGTAGTTAGAGTTCTCTCAAAGTCATCTGTCAAGACTCAGCTTCAGAGTCACCTTCTCTGCAAAATCTTTTCCTGATATTTCCTTTTCTCCCCAGGGGAACTGACTCTCTATCCTTTGGGTCTGACTTCTCTTTTGTACAGATTTCTCTCGTTACCCCTATACCACTAGACTGAATTTATTTGTTTCCCTCTCCAACTGATTGTGAGTTCTTTGAGGACAGGAGCCATGTATCTTTGTAGCCCCAGAGCTTGGCATTGCACCTGGGACATAGTAGGGACTTTATGGACATTTGTTGAACAAACAGCTGCTTAGTCAGTGTTGGTTATTATATCTCCTCACTTCATCCCCTGTCTACATACTGCTGTATTTTTCAAAATGTTTCTTTTCAGTGGGAAGGAAGAACTGTATAAAATATCCCATAAAATATCCCAGCAGGTTCCCTGCCAGTCCCAGAATTTGCACTTGTAGATTGTGTAGTAAGAAGAACTGAGACAGGAACAACAGAAAAGAAATAATCACACAGGAGAGTGTAAGTTATTGTGAATATTTTAATTTCTGTGTTAGGCAGTGAGATCACTGGGGTTTGTTATATTTTAAATAAGCAAGCAAACAAACAAATAAATAAATAAGAGCCGCGTGTGGACTAATGATGAACGTGTACCGTAAATCAAGGGTAAGGTTAACCCAATTCTATGAACTTGAAGTAAATAAGAATATCTGGGAATTACAGTACAATGGAGAAAAGAACTACAAGTAATGCACCTGGTACATTTGTCTCCTCTTGCGTGTCTGAGATCCTTGCTGCCTTCTCAATGCTGACTTCACTTGTGGGACAGTCATAAATAATAGTGCACAATGTTTTGAAAGTTTCAGGCCTACGTGCCTGTATAGAGAAGGTATTCAAAGTTTATATTGCGGATTGCTCAGTAATGACTTCCTGCAGCTGGTCCTCAAGTTTTAGGCGCCTACGAATAATCTGGGGTATCTTGTTAATTTACCATTTTGAACTTCTGAACCTGTCTCTCAGTGATTCACTAGGTTTAATTGTATGATCCAAGAATCTAATTTTAAATAATCCATTTTTGGGATATTTTGATGCAGGTGATTTAAGAAAAATATGTCATGATGTGATGTTGGTTAGGCTCTTTTGGGAATATCAAGTTTAGCTACAGATTTCTCAGTGGTGTAGAGATGTACAAAGACTCCGAAGATGCTCTCAAGAAGAGCATCAGAAATGGTTAGAGTAATGGAAGGATTGATTTGAGGCATTTACTAGGTTTAAAGGATCTAAATGTGCTTAATCCTTAAAGCCTAGCTCAGCAACAACAAATGGGAGATGTGATAATGCTCTACAAATATTTGAACGGCATAAACATCAAAGATGGAGAGAAATTATTTGGCTTGTTAGAAGACAGTGTGATTAAGAGTAACTAAAAATGACCTCTAGGCTGAATCTAGGATTAGCCTACTGAAAGTAAAGTGATTAGGTTTCAGGGTAGACTCTTAACAGAAGTGATAAATCAATACAGACAAAGGTAGAAAAAAAATTGATCCACAAATGAGTTGACTTCACTTATACTTAAAACCTGAGGAATGATTGCCCCCAAATTTCTTTTATTCTCCATTTTCTTTCTGCAGCACCCCGGGACCTCTCTCCCATGTGTTCTCATAACTGGCCTTGGTAGGTTTTTATTGGCCCTCTTGTCTTGTCTCTGGGGATATCCCAATGCTGGCCAAAACTTGATTCTCCAAACTGGCAGCTGCTGGTCTCCCTTCTTTTCCTTCATTCAACAAATGTTTGTTAAGGTTACTAATAAGTATCTTTCAAATATTTATTAAGGTACTAGTCTAGGCTCTATGTAACAAAACAGAGGCTCTGTCCTCATGAAGTTGGTTTTCTGGGAGATTACTGATGGCATCCCAATGGCCATGTTCTAACTAGAAATGGTTGAATTCTCACCAGTTCTGTCCCAGCAGGGACAAGCCAATAGTACTGGTTGTGAGCTAACCTAGAAGACAGGTAGCCAGGAGAAATGCAATTATAACAGAACCCAGCATGAGCATGGTCCCAATACTTCTTTCCAACCCCGCCTGACTCATCTCCTTCACTGCCTTATATTATTAACTCAACTGAATTTGCGCCATTTACTCCAGCAAACACTCCCTTTGTTCGGCATTGCATCACTGTCAGAGAAGTCTTCCAGGCAGGCAAGCTGGGGCCTTTCCCCCAATACTGTGTTTTGTGTGTGGCCCTCATAGGTGGCAGTTGAAGAGACAGAGACTAAGAGAAGACTGTCAGGTAAAGTAAAAAGTAAAAGAAAATACACATACAATTGATGAACTTGGTACCATGTCTCCTCCCTGGCCCCCAAAAAGGATTGTTCTTTCTTTCTCTCTTGTGGCTCCCTCTTCTTTCCGTCTCACACTGCAAGTGTGATTTGAAGATTTTTATAAAGTGAATGAAAATAAAAGATCATCACTCACGTCAATCCCACTTTGCCTATTGACTGCATGGCATTTCATGTAGATTGCTTCTCTGTCTCCCCCCTCTTTCTTTCTCTCTCTCTCTCTCTCTCACACACACACACAAATGAGATTTTGTGATTTGCTCTTTTAAGGCTTATGTTCACTTAAAAACACACAAACATAAAACATTTAAATTTCATCCATATACAGATGTTTCAAGGAGGGACAGTAGGATAAGTGAAGATTAGGATTGGGAGGGGTGGCTGACTACACCACCCAAATCCACACTCAGAACCATCCTGTAATTTAACCCATTTCCTCTACTTCTTGGGTTCTGTCTGGGTTCTTCTCATGTCATGGCTTCTGTCCTGTTACCCTGGATCCAGGTTGGACCTAGAGCTTGAGGGCAAAGACAGAGTCTTTCCTTTTTTTGGTAATTCCCTGCTAGGAAAACATTGCAGGCCCTCATGCTTTCCGTACACGATTTCCTTTAATTTCACTCCAAGCACACGCAACCTCCATCCCTTCAACTCCCACAGCTAGGCAAGAATGTGGATCGCACCACTTACAGGCTTGCCACCTCCTATCTCTGGATATTTTTCATTTCTATAGGGAGACAACATAATTGAGGCACAATTTTTAGACTTCAGGATTTTTAAAGAAGTTTTTTAAAAAATATTTTCTGGGTTGAACTTAGAACTGTGATCATCTTGATTAAAAGAGAGGACTCAGCTGCCCTCTGTGAAAAGTACGCATGCAGATGTTTCAGAGTGATTAATGATTCTGGAGAGCCTTCCCAGGGTCATTTTCTCTGAGTATTATTATAAACTAGATGGGAGAGATTAGCAATAGTACTAAATGCAGATAAGAGAAAAGTCTAGAACAGGGCTGTTCATTATGGGAGCCACGAACCAGCCCTATGTGGTTATCAAGACTTGAAATTTAGATCTCTTAATTGAGATGTGCTGTAAGTGTGAATTATACAGCAGATTATAAAAAACCCAAGAGAAAAAACTGTAAAATAACCCATCATACATTTTTATAGTAGTTTCATGTTGAAATAATATTTTGGATAAATTGGGTTAAAATGTATTGGTAAAATTAAGCTCATTTCTTTTTCTTTTTAAAAAATGTGGCTATGAGAAAATTAAAAATTACGTATATACTCGCATATATTTTTATTGGGTAGTGCTGGTCTAGAAAAAGTATCTAGGAATATATGTTCCTAATTAAGTTCACCTTACTTTTTCTGTAACACCTTTATTTGTATTTTTTCTGGTACTTCTTATATCTACCATTTAAACTAGCTTAGAATTAAACTGCCACCTTTGCTTTAAAAACATCTGGTATGTAACACCCAGGCATAATTATTTTTCTGCTACAACCGTGTTGCTATAGGAGCAAAGTTATAGTATAATAAAGAACAAGTTGAGCTAATAACTTGTATATGAAAATAGTTACATCTTCATTGTGGAAGCCACGAGGCACCCATGCTGTTCCATTGCACACACAAATCCCTTTTATAATGATGCTTTTTCATTCATTTGGCATGCTTTTATTATTATTAATACAACAGCAAAAACTCCATATATATCAGGGTAAAAGCATCTATTTTGTATAATCAAAACTATAAATCTTGTGACTGCTCAGATATAGCCAATTAACTCCCCTTCCCCAGAACTGCAGTATACCATATGGTGCAAAAAGGGTGGTCACATACTTCTTGCAGTGCTTTTGACTGAGTGACATAGTCACAAGAACCACGGAAACTAGCGAGGAGGTACACATGTTTCGGTTGCCCAAAACACTCATTTTAAACACTAATAAGAAATGTTTCTATTCTTTAAAATGTTGACGTCTTTATTAACGATGTCAAAAGTGCTCATTAGTACTTTAGCAGAATCCTTCATTGTGCATTAGCGGAGTCCTTCTTTATACCTCTGAGGCTCCATTGTTTGATAACAGAAGAGTTTTAAAAAAATAAACCAGAGGTAATACTTTATAAAGAACTCCAGTCACCTTCCATATCTATTCTGGGATATTGTTTTGTTTCTTTGCCTATTGCAGCAAGCCATCATTGTTGTTGTGTGCGTATGTGTGTGTGTGAGAGAGAGAGAGAGAAAGAGGAGGGAGACAGAGAAGCAATCTACGTGAAGTACCACGCAGTCAATAGGCAAAGTGGGATTGACGTGAGTGATGATCTTTTATTTTCATTCACTTTATAAAAATCTTCACATGAAAATTCCTGAAAATGTTAAATAGCTTGATTGCTGCTACCTAAATATTTTTTGAGTTAACTAGTTATATCACTAAGGCAAAATATAAGCTTTGAAATTTCAAAGGTCAGGAAGTCACATTTCATGATCATATGAATTCTGGCTTGATTGTGTGTATATCCCCGGAGCACAATCTCTTTTGGACATCTGGGATTTTGGTTTTGTTGAATTAAAACTGACCCACAATTCTAATGCTTTTTTTTTTTTTTTAAACTATGTTTTTAGACAGTGGTTGCTTCTTAATTACTTTGAGCTTAAAATGGCAAACTTATGAAGTGCTTAGATATGGTTTAAAAACCTGAACAAAAATATACTGAGAAAACTTTCACATTTGTACACTTCTCATTCAATACTGTTTCTTGCCTCCAAATCGCTCCCATAAAATATTGCAGATTTCAATTTCTGTTTGAGTTGTTCATCATTCCTTCAAACTATAGCTGACCTTTCCATAAATTTGTTTTTGGATAAAAATGATGACCTAGAAGATATTTCACCAAGTGAACCTCTGCCAAAACCTGATGAGTGGGGTCCAAAATATCCAATCCTATAAAATGCAAACTCACAATTTTACGAGGTTGATGGAATTGGGTGCGGGCGAGCCTATTCAGCTAGCTGCCATCGTTCTGGGGCTTGTCTGAGGATCCCAGTCAGCCTCCAGCCCAGTTGCAGTGTCATGTCACCTGGTGTTGGTTGTCCTTTCTGATTTAAGTGCCACTGACATTGATCCAGCTTCCCAGGGAAGGCTGGGAATTCTAGGACAGCAGCAGCAATTCCATGAATCTCCTGGTTAATTTGTTCCCACTTCATTGGCCTTATTTTGGGGAAACTGAGCCAGGAAAACTCTGGAGACCAGGGACCCAGTCCTTTCCCCTGTACCTCCCAAGGAGAGTTTTGTTTTGTATTTTTTGCCGCTTCCACCAAGTTTGCCTTTCCCTTTACATTTCACTTCATGCCTTACCTCCCATATAAAACCTTTAACCCCACCAGATCTGAAAACATGATTAGATAGAAGGAAGGAGTCAATCACACTGTATGCAAATTTTGTTTCTGTGAGGTCTGTTTACATGGGGTTTTGCTGCAATTTTGTTGTATTCAACAAAGTATCATTAGAAATGAATTTGGCAAAAACCGTACCCTCCATGAACATGACTAGTTAGAGATCTTAGTTCCCATATATTTTCAGCTCATGCCTGTAGATAAGTATTAAATATGTAGATTGTACTTATTTTCAAATTTTGGTTTATTTAGCTGAGGAATGTTAGCTTCGTTACGACATGTAGGTGGTATTTCACTAACATTAGAGAAGACATAAATTGTATTTTTATTTATTGGTTTGTTCCCTAAATTAACTGTTTGAAAAAAAACGTAGCTTTTGATTGATCAGAAAAGGAATCTGAAACAATGTATTTGTAGATCACACATAGAATAATATCTACTTTTCAGATTTATTAGGTAAATTTCATGGGAAAGAGCTCTAGAAATACCTATAGTATTTGATTTGAAGCAATTGTACTGCTTTAGAGTCTCATCTCCCCATGATAATATAAAAATTATCATTATCATAGATTAATTTATGTCTGCATACCTCACAGTGAACAAGTAGGCATTTAATAAATATTAAAAAAGAAAGAATGTGCATTACACGTGCTTTAAAAATGTTCTGCAAATTAAAACAAAAAGCCAAGCAAAGCCATTAACAATAATCATAGCTTCTCTGTCTCCTCCAGTCTAAGTGTATAAGCAACTATGTATGTAGGTTGCTAAAACATTATGCACTTGTGCATAGCACACATGCTTTACCAAGGTCCAAAATATTTTTCAACCTCCTTCGTCATTCAACTTATTTTAATATCCCATCTAGGTACTGGAGATTGAAATCAGCTGGTTTCTTGCTTCTGTAAAAGAAATGGCACAGTAGCTACAGACTTGATAAGCTTTCATTCCAGATGAATGATCTTGTCTAGAGAGACAGCTTTTTCTGAAGACAGGTTCACCCAACTGTCCATAATAAAAACCTCCCATATTCCAACTGGAACTCTGGAAAATTTTCAGGAAAATTCGAACACCTTGAGGTGCTGTGGGAAGGTCACTTTATGTAGCAGGAGATTTTAGGTATGGGGGTTATTGTTGCATAGCCTGAAACAAAAAACAGGAGGGAGTGACTTTGTTCAGCATTTTTTACCAAAAAGATCTAGGCTTTCGTCACATAGTGGTCAACAAGCAGACTCTTCTCTTAGAGCAAATAAAATTGTCTCTCCATGTCCCAATTGTATGACAGTCATGAATTTAGTTCTGTGCCTGGAGAGTAATGGAACTTAAGAGTGATGGAATCAATATGCTCTGGGTTGAGCAGAGGGATGCTTTGGGAAGAGTTTAGATGAAAATGTGGCCTCTAAGCCTCGGTCCAGAGATGGACTTCAGAAGATCTCTAAATCCATCCAAATCTCATATACAATTGTGGATTCACATATATGTATTTTTTTTTTTTTTTTGGCAGAGTACACAGCTTTCATTACACCCTTAAAGGTGTTCAAGGCTCCCACGAGAATTAGAACCTCTAATTCACAGTACTCAGAAGTTACATTCTAATGGTTGTTTGAAAAATTTAAGAGACGGTGTCCCTAGGATTTCTTACAGATGATTGTAACAAATGTCAGGTGGATATTTGTGACTAATCTGAAAAAAGGTAATGTCAGGACCTTTGTGGAAAGTCATCCGCCTTAGAGTTGTGTGGGGATGACCGTCACATGGAGCCTTCAGGGGCAGATGTGCTAGAGAGTCAAATTGAGTGTGAAGCGACGGGGCATTTCAAAGGAGGGTTAACAAAATGGAATCCAGCCAGAGGATCATAAGTAGGATGGCAGTGGGTCTAGAAATTATAGAACAGGATAAACATAAAAAAACTGAGAACATTTAGAGACAAGAGGGCTTTGTCCTGGGGCGGGGCATCCATAATCACCTTTAGATACCATATGGAAGACAAACTAGACTTGTTTTTATTCTGAGTGTCTTGTTCTTAGTATGAGTGTCTAGAGAGAGAACCAGGTAGCACCAGGAGCAGCTCTGGTCTGGTTGGTCATAGCTGTAATGCCAAGGCTCTTAGAGGGCATTCCTCTGAAAGCAGATCTGGAGACAATGGTTTGAGTGAGGTAGTTTATTTAGGAGATAATCCCAGGACACATCATGAGGCAAGAGAGAAAAGTCAACAAAGGGTTGTGGGAAACTAGGGCTCAATTTCACGTGGACCTCTTGAGAGACTGTGTAGTGCAAACTTCAGAGCTCCCCTGAGGGCCGAGGAAGCTGGCATGGTTATCCACTGACTCCTGCCCCTATTTGCTGGAAGTCACTTTTGGGTGGTCCAGCCTGCGCTGAGTCCAGACTGAGCTTGCTGCCTCAGCCTGAGGACACCCTCAGCTAGGAATGAAGGAAGCTGTAAGCCTGCATGGAGACTGTTTACAGGGGATCTCTGGGGTGGGCTGGGGTCATCTGGGCGTCAACACCCTCTGTGAAACCAGGAAGGAGAGAGCCCCAAATAGTCTGGCACTCACACGCTCACTTGCCTTCTGCTTCTGCATGGATGTGAGGCAGGAGAGCTGTCATTGCAGCTAACAGAGGCAGAATGCATCACAGGGGCATGGCACATTAAGTCTGGCTTTGAACCTCAGGATTTGTGGCAGGTGGGGTGACACCCTCAGGGGATGCCAAAGCCAAGATGGTAAATGGAGGCAGCCATTTTTCTTTCAGCTCACAGCTACCGTACTGCTCACGGGCCCAGCACAGAGCTAGTGGCCAGAGGCTGACTGCCGGGCAATGGCGTCCTGACCTCTCCCATACATCCCCCTCAAGTTGTGCTTTTGTGACATGGCTCTCCTTCCTTTTTCTGTTGATGTGTTCATGATGTTCCCTTTAACCAGATTCCCTGTGTTATCAGGGAAAGAGGGAACAAAGGATGGGTAGTAAGGATAGAGGCTGTTTCGTGATTTACCACTGGGCCTGTGTCTGCCCTGCTGGGCTTAGCCCTGCTTGTGCTGTGTTCTCTGAATTGGACTGAATTGAATTTTATTCAGGTAGCTCCAGACAAGAAAACAGGCATATGCTCAGCT
Organism: Piliocolobus tephrosceles; assembly: GCF_002776525.5. NCBI lineage: Eukaryota > Metazoa > Chordata > Mammalia > Primates > Cercopithecidae > Piliocolobus > Piliocolobus tephrosceles. The sequence continues at coordinate 126,095,411 of NC_045434.1, read as the reverse complement.
GGATTCTGGCTTATCCATGCAGCAGGTCAGCTACTAGAGTTTACTCAAGGTCTTTAATAAATTTATACTAACTCTCTTGCTCCCTAAAATTCGGACTAGAAATCAAACTAAATTAAAGTGAGTATTGTCAGCAATTTTCATTTTATTGGTGTTTTGGGTTAAATGTGTAAGGCGAATCAAATCGATGGAACTGGTTTTGCTGGTTTCAGTTACAATGTTTCATCGTAACCAGCATTTGTACTTTTTCCCATTTCCCGCTCATTCTGTCTCTCTTCATTCACTTTCCTTCATTCTGTTCTTAATTTAGTGATTATTTCAAATAACATACTAAGAAAAAGTGCTGAAACATGAAGTTGGAATCCCATGTCTGCCTCTTTCCCCCACCAAAAAATTAGGCTGTTCAATTCTTTTTAAAAATATAACTTCTAGCCATTTAGCCTTCAGACATAATAGTATAAATCTATTTCTTAACCCAATTTTAATTCAGTTACACAGTGCATAGTGGAATGAGCTTGGAAACCAGACAAAAATTAGAGTAATAAAAGCAGACAATGCCTTTGCCTATGTATTATGTCTTATAAATTTCAGGTTCTCTGACTGGCTTCATTTTAACTAGCTGAGAAAAATATAATCCGCCAAAGATGGTTACCAGTGTTCAAAGTCAACTGAAACCGCGGCAGTGTTCAGTAATTACAGCCTTACAGTTTCTAGGAGACTCCGTCCCCACCAGACCTGCCGTCTCATGTTCCCATTTGTAACATTGTTCATTATATTCAACCTGCTGCCATCACTCTGGAGCTTTCAAAGGCATTCTGGGGGCTATCTTGCTGTAGGACATGGATAATGAAATAGTTACATGTGACTTGTATTATAATCGTCTCACCTAACCCCCCATTTAGCTTGAAAAGTAGACTTAATAAAAGCAGGAGTGAAAGGCACTTTATGTTTTTAATAAGGAGTCTCATATGGTATTACCTGCTGTTTTTCATTGTGTGTCTCATCTCATGGTTTTCCTTTGAGATACATGACAGAAGAAAGCCAAGCACATCTCTTAATCTTAAAGCACTTTAAGAATCTATTGCAGTAATCTACCAAAATTGATCAATAACTTCAAGCTAACAGGGCTGATTTCCAAAGTACATATGTGTACTTATAGAGACAGGCAGATCTGTTCACTGGCAAGTAAAGGCCGTCTTATGTCCAAGAAACTAGAGGATTCTACTGTATAATAATTTAATGTTCTGTTTGCAAAAGGTAATTATAAAACTCTCATTCCATCTCCTGCTCTGATGGGCTTAGGATGAATATAAAATGGATTAAGAGGAAATGGATAAGACGTTCTGTATTGCTGAACTCTGCCTGGTGTCATGATATGCAAACAGTGAGCAGAGTGCTGAAACTACTAAATACACACTGAAGAGATGACAGGGCTCAAATGCGAGAATGCCTGGATCTGCCAGAGAAAAGGACTCCTAAAAATAGTGCTAACAATTTACGGAAGAGAAAATCTGACTGTGGTGTAAAAATCTTTGAAGGCAGAGCTGCTTGGAGCTGGATGCTATAAACATACTCATGATGATGTGTTTGGAGAGGCATCTATTTTCTATGAGTTAATTCTCAAATGAGGAAGGGAAAGAACATCTATGGACCTGTAATATGTGCTGAAAAAAGACCAGATTAGGAAACAGGAGGCCTTATTTCTAGACGAGGATTTACCACTAATTAGCTCTGTAACCTTTAGTAAGGTGCAATACCTCGTTAAGCCTTCTCTATAAAATAGGTCTGCTAAACTGAGTGTGGCCTCCAGGTGCTAAAAGATCAGGACAGGTTGAATATTCATGATTTCTCCAAATTCTGGCCTGGTTATAAAGCAATTTTTTTTTTTTAATTTAGGGACTGCATTAAAAAAATGCACCTCCCTTTTTTAAGGTTATTAGATATTTTTAAACAAAAAAGTAACGCATGTTCACTACAACAACTCAAATAACACAGAAATATTGAAAAAAAAAAAGATTCAAAATTAAAAATCTCTCTTCAGTCTTCCTCTAAAACTGTCCGGAATTGGTTCCTTCTGGTGAATTCTTGGTCTCGCTGACTTCAAGAATGAAGCTGCGGGCCCTCGCGATGAGTGTTATAGCTCCTAAATATGGTGTGTCCAGAGTTTGTTGTTTCAGATGTTCAGATGTGTCTGGAGTTTCTCTCTTCCGGTGGGTTCATGGTCTCACTGACTTCAGGAGTGATGCTGCAGACCTTTGCAGTGAGTGTTACAGCTCTTAAAAGTGGCGCGTCCAGAGTTGTTTGTTCCTCCTGGTGGGTTTGTGGTCTCTCTGACTTCAGGAGTGAAGCCACAGACCTTTGCAGTGAGTGTTACAGCTCGTAAACGTAGTGCAGACCCCAAGAGTGAGCAGCACCCAGATTTATTGTGAAAAGCCAAAGAACAAGGCTGCCATAGAGTGGAAGGGGACCCTAGCATGTTCCCACTGCTGGCTTGGGTGGCCAGATTTTATTCCCTTATTTGTCCCCGCCCACATCCTGCTGATTGGTCCATTTTACAAAGTGCTGATTGGTCCGTTTTTACAGAGTGCTGAATGGTGCATTTACAAACCTTTAGCTAGACACAGAGCACTGATTTGTGCATTTTTGCAGTGTGCTGATTGGTGCATTTATAAACCTTTAGCTACACAGAGTGCTGATTGGTGCATTTTTACAGAGTGCTGATTGGTTCATTTACAATCCTCTAGCTAGACAGAAAAGTTCTCCAAGTCCCCACTTGACCCAGGAAGTCCAGCTGGCTTCACCTCTCAAAACCACCCCACCTGAGGTAATCAGCAATGCTATATGTTATTCCATTGTTTTCATTATACTTTTAATATATGGATATATATATAAATCATTCTTTAAGCAATTTCCTTCATAAAAATGGCATCAGTTTTCATTTAATGATGTACCATGGATAGGCAAACCATGGTTCATGGGCTGACTGTGGCCATGCTGAGTGTATTGTCTATGACTGTTTTCACATTACAAAGGCAGAGAGTTAAGTAGTTGCAACAGAGACATTTTAGAGAAAAACTCCACCATCCTTTCAATATATGTAGCTCTGTCTCATTATTTTTAAAACGTTGCATAATATTCCATAGAATGTATATGCATCATTGATTCAACTCTGTTGGTTCAGGTAGCTGAAAAGCCAAGAGGAATGTAAGTTTCATATACTGCCAGATTCAGAAACAGAAAGGATGTTCTCAGGAGCCTGTCTACATTCGATTCTTTGTTCAGCATTTGTCTCTGTAAGCTTAGTTCTCAAGCAGTCTTTCCTCTTGGACAAAATAGCCGTCATCAGTTCCAGTCTTAAATCTCATTTTATAGTGTTAAGAAAGCTGTTCTTTCCCAGTTGCTTTTTTCTGAGATACTGGGTAGGATTTTCGCTGGCCTGGTTGCCCATCCCTGAACCAGTCACTGTACCAGGGCATCAGCACTCTATCGGCCAAGTTTAGGTCACATACTCCCCTCTGGACTCTGGAGCATGAGGCCACCCTTACCAACACATTTGGATTGAAAGTATGGAAGTGTAATTACCCAAGGATAATTGCTGAGCAGTTATTAAAAGGGGAGACAAGTACTAGGAGCTTGAGACAACTGATGTCTGCCATAAGCCCATATTTTCCTTAAGTAGTTTGATGGGATAGATATTTGTCTTCTTAGAACTTCTGTAAGTATTGTTGGTACACTTCTCAAAAAGTTTCTTGTAGTTGATCACAGTTCATCTCATCAGCAATTCTTGAGTGTTGAGTTTTCTGTATTGTCACCAGTACTGGTTATTAAAGCAAATTAAAAAAATGGATCTGATATTTGAAAAATATCTTACTGTTTAAATTTGCATTCTAATGACCACCAGTGAGACTGAGTATCTTTTTCATAACTTTATATTTTATTATATGCATTTATTCTTTTTTTTTTTTTTTTTGAGACGGAGTCTTGCTCTGTCATCAGGCTGAAGTGCAGTGGCATGATCTTGGCTTACTGCAATCTCTGCATCCCGGGTTCAAGTGATTCTCCTGCCTCAGCCTTCTGAGTAGCTGGGATTACAGGTACGCGGCCACCACACCCAACTAATTTTTTTTGTATTTTTAGTAGAGACGAGGTTTCACCATGTTGGCCAGGATGGTCTCAATCTCCTGACCTTGTGATCCACCTGCCTTGGCCTCCCAAAGTGCTGGGATTACAGGTGTAAGCCACCACACCTGGCTGTGCATTTATTCTTATATGAAATATCACAATATCATTTATACATTTTTCTATTGTGTTGCTTATCTTCTTACATTTGTAGGAGCTCTGAGTACATTAAGCCTACTAATCTTTTGTCCAGTTTATATGTTGCAAATCTTTTTTCATCGGTTGTTTAGTTGGCCTTACTTATTATATCATGCTATATTTTTAAAAAGTATGTGTTAAGCTCTGTGAAGAAGTCCATTCCAAATGTAGAAATATATCACAATCTCACTGATCTGAGAGCACTGAGTGAAAGCATTATTGAAAGTCATGTTCATCTTTATGTTTAAAATGCTCATATTCAGAAATTACATGATTCAGGGTGTGTAAATAGAACACCTCCTGGCTTTTCTATTGATATATGTTGTTCAAGAAGAGATGGGAGCTCGAACACACACAAACCTAGTCCCCTCCATCCACAAGGCATCATCTGTCACTGAAGCAGCTCAGCTCCACCACTTTGTTCAAACACAGAAACCAATATCCAGTAATCCTACTCCTGGCTATAGATCCAAGCAAACTGAAACTAGGTTCTTGCAGAGATAGCAACACCCCCATGTTCACCGTAGCACTATTCATAGTAGCCGAGATATGGACACTACCCAAATACTCGCTGACATATGAATACAGAAAATGCAGGGAGTATATACAGTGGAATATTACCCAGTTTTAAAAAAGAAAGAAATCCATTTATAACAATGTAGATGGAACTGGACAACATTGTGATAAGTGAAATAATCCTGTCACAAAAGTACAAATACTGCATGATTCCATTTTATATGAGATATCTAAAATAGTCAAGCTCACAAAAGCTGAAAGTAGAGTCATGGTTGCCAGGGGCTCAATGGGTGTAAAGTTATATTTGTATAAGATGATTAAGTTCTAGACATCTGCGGTACAACACAGTACATATCGTTAATAATACAGTGGCATGTACTTAAAATTTTAAGAGGTTAGAGCTTGTGTTAAGTGTTCTTACAAACAGGCAAGCTGACAAACATAAAACAAAACCAAAATATGGCCAAGGGACACAAGGAACCTTTTGGAAGTAAAGAATATATTTATTACGCTGATTATGGTCATGGTATCAAGAGGATATGTGTATGTCCAAGCTCATCAAATTCTATAAATTATATACAGATTTTGTTTTTGGTGCATCAATTATACCTCAATAAAGCTGAAAAAAAAATAAAGGGTTGTTTTGCTTAAAAATAAAAACCCTGGATACAATAGCTCTTATTAAAATAATCTGTCTACAGAAATTACTTCTAATTATGCAACATTTTCGCTTTATCATAGTATGACACTTTTATTAAACTTATTCTTTCATGTAATTATAAAAAGAAAAATTGTAATAGAGAATCTTATATGTGTTCATACATATGAGTGGAATGGCTTTAAATAATAATATGAAAGGGAAGAATAAAGCATTTCTATGTACAGAGTAGTTTGTAGTAAAACATGATTTATTTAAGTCTGGATTGGACAACTGACATAATTGCACAGCAAACTGACAGAAAAAAGGGATTTATTTTTTTTTCTCTTTTTAAAGTTCTAAATACGAGAATCCTAAAGATGCTTTAATTACACAATATAGTAATTTTGATTATAATCTTTTATTTTAAATTATGATTGCTTAGAGGCGAGGCACCAAATTGAGTGTTTTTTAAAAAGCAGTGCCTATCTGTAGTTTTAAAAATAGATACATCAAAAATTAAGTTTTGCAATGACCTTTCCCAAATCACAAGACAGCAAAGGGGAACACGCAGGTTAGCTAGCCAAAGGTATCTGGATCTGCAGTCAGTTTTTGATTAATTAATTAATTAGTGGTTTAACTGATTCAGTGATATGTATTATGTATTAAGTGGTTTCTGTTACATAAGGTGATTGGAAATTAATATGTTCTAAGTAATATAGTATTTTATAAAGAATTAGTGTGCAAGATAAATATAGGTCACCTAGTCTTAAATAATTAGGTAACAAAGTTTTAATTTAATTTTTTTGACATTCTTGTTTAGCAGTTTTGTTTTTTAAAAATTTAAAATTTTATTTTAGATACACGGGGTACATGTGCAGGTTTGTTACATGTGTATATTGCCTGATGTTGGGGTTTGAGATACAAATGATCCCATCACCCAAGTAATGAGCATAGTACCCAGTAGTTTTTTTTTTAACCATTGTCCCCCTCCCACTCTCTCCTCACTAGTAGTCCCCAGGGTTGCTGGTAAGAACATGTGGTGTTTGGTTTTCTGTTCCTGCATAATTCCCTTAGGGTAGTGGCCTCCAGCCGTATGCATGCAGATGACTAAATTTTAAATTCTCAATATTGGATAAAGGTGAATTCATTTTGTATGATTCATACCTGAGGGTCTCATGATGTCTCCTGCCTCAGTCATCGTAAGCATGAGCATCCACATTTACTGTACTTGCTGCAAATAATGATTAATAGAGGATTCTGGACATTAGAATGCTGAAATCCTCTGCTAAAATACATTCCTCCAACTCACAACTCTTGTGATTGAGGAACAATAATAACAAATATAGGAAAACACACACACACGCACACACATACACGTAACTTAATTCATCAATCCTCTCTACTACTCCACTAGGTTAACACTGATTTTCCCCTTTTATAGATAAGGAAATGGAAGAACAGATAGGTTAAGTGCCTTGTCTAAGGACAGCAAGCCAGCAAATGGAAGCGCAGGATTCAAACCCAGGCTGCCCAGCTCCAGGGCTATTCTAACTTACACGTCCGACTGCCATACAAGTTATTGATTGCTAGTCTGGAAGTGGGGTCTTGCACTTGGTTCTTTTAGAAATACTTCCTCCCTCCCTCAAGCACTCATTCGTTTTAGTCTCTTGTGGCAGTGACCACATTTACCTCTACCATTGCCCTACTTTACAGATCTCGTGGATTGGAATATCACAACTGGTTGCTGTACACACTGCTGCTCCTGACTTGCTAAACTGTTGGCAGCCTTCACCCTCATGTTTAGTTCCACCTGTTTTCTCTTATTCTATGCACAGTGGGAATGTAAAGCAGCTGAGATTCTGTTTTTGTCTATTAATTGGTCCCATTACTCGGAAGCCTTTTTTAAATAGAGCTCCCTCCTTTTCCAAGTTTAGCAATCTGTTCATTTCTTTCTTAGTACAACCCTTTAATCATCTTCAGCGTTCACTTCCCAACTCCCTCCAGCTTCTCGATATTCCTGTGGAGCTCAGGATGAATGAATATTCAAATAGGGGTCTGACCATATAGAGAATGGGAAAGGATTTCTGGCCCTCATGTACTATGTGATTCTTTGCAGTAGCCAGGTTTCCAGTTTACATTCTTTCCCTGCCTCACTCCTCTGTATCTATGACATTTTATTCATCAGCAACCCTTTAATAATGAAATTACACAAAACGCACTGCCTGGGCAGAGAGGTTGCTCTGCTCTATTCCCTGCACATGCCAAGTACAAACAGTGCCCAGATTATATTCTCAATTTTGTTAAGGAGGTTTTCAATGGAACACAATTCAGAACAATTATTGGAACCGTAACTATTCTAAAGTCACAACTGGGATGTTGGTGAATTCGGAGTCTCCGTTAGGATTTTTGACAATTAAAAATTTGAAATAGTTAATTTGAAAAAAATGGCCAAATTAAGGTGATTTTTGCATAAATTATTTAGTTTGATAGCCAATAGCTGTTTAAAAGGACTAAGGTTTAAACTCTTTTCGTGATAATAAGATTTTGCTGTTAAGTTACTCAGTTAAGGTTTTGGGTTTTATTTAGTAGAGGATGGTCCATGGTTTTGTGAAGTTGGTAAAACGTAAGAATCTATTTTTGTGTATCTAGGACAAAATAATTAGTTTCAAACCCTGTCAGAAACATTCTCACTGCAAATAAATCAATGCTTGTCTTAATGAAGGAGATTCTTAACACTAGAGGAAGTTAAGAGTAGAAATTCTTAGAAATTTAGGAGAGGGTATGTAAAATTCTTATGCCACAGTTAGATCTGCATCTGTGGGTGGCAGAATGTCTTAGTAGAGATCTAAGAGGCTGTGCAAATTAAGGAGTAGGCATCCATCCACATAATTTAATATGATTTCCCATTTATTGTCACTAATTTTTATTAATTATCCTATACTTCATTTAAGAAATGGGAATTATGTATGTTTCTTTTTCTTATAGCCACATCCTTCTTGGTCGAAAGATCTGGAATTTACATCAGGTGTTTTGAGATTAATGAACAGTGCAAAATACATGAATCCTTTAAAAATATTAAAGATAATTTCTTAATAACTACATTAGTTATTTGGCAGCTATTTTGTAGATGGCAGAATAGACTGAATTTTTATAGAGGAAAATAATTTAGCATTAAGGATAACTATAATGTTTCACGTCTTTAGGACATTGTTTATTTTGAAAATTTTGCCAGTACAATATGAAGATTTAATTAATTAGATTAAAACAATTAATCAATTGTTTAAGTCCAATTTAAAAATAATGCATTGAAACAAAATTAAAATAATACATAGACATAATTATTTTAAATACGAAATTCTCCCTCTTTACTCTTGTAGTTTTAATTGTCAAAAAGAAAAAACCTCACAAAAAGCAAATTGATAATATCTATTGTAGGAGAAAAGGACTGTACACTGTTGGTGAGAGTTTATGTGGATGAAACTTTTTTGGAGAAGAATTTAGAAAAAAATCATCAAAACTTTATTTGTGTTTACCATTTGACCTAGAAATTTCATTACTATGTCCTCCAGAAAATTTCAAGGATGTTTACATTAGCATCATTTGTAATAAAATAAAACTGGAAATGACTGAAATGCCTATACTAGGAGACTGTTACATGAATTACAATGTATTCTTATTAAGGAGCTATTATCTGACTTTTAAAATATGGTAGATCTGTATGCACAGATATGACATTTTGTCAAGATACAAAATTCAGAACACTACGTTATTCATATAGTTTTCTATGATTTTTTTTTTCCGTTTTTACACAACTTTTTGTTTTTCCTTTCAGTTACTAATTGTCTTGCTTATTTGTTTTCTTAATTCTCTTTGTACTTATCACTTATTCAACATTGATGTTTCCCTCAGTTGTCTCAGTCTGCTCCCATACGTTGAAACACATCAGATGCTGTATACATTTCATGTTCTTGGGGACATCTTTCCTGGGGCTTACTGACCTCCTTAAATCTCACCTGGTTGCTGTGTGGTTGTTACCTTGGATCTCCATTTACCATTAACCCAAGGGTGCTCTTCGTCTGTCTTTTGAATTGCGTCCTCTGTTTACTGGCCTTATTGTATCGTATTCTTTTCTAGTTTGCTACATCATTTCCATGAAACAGCTCCTTGAATAACTTAAGGAGAAAGTAAATGTTGTGAGACCTGTAGCAGATGTTGTTGGTGTCCTCTTCGATTCCTTCGATGCTTAAAATTCTGTCTATGTTAATGGACATGACTACATGCACTTCTGACTCCACATGACAGTTTCTCAGGGTTCATATACAGGAGAAGCTCTCAGCCAGTGATGGATCAGTTTTTTCACCCCTTGGCAAAGATAGTTATGACGCGTGTTCTGTGTCCTGCAGTTCTTAAGGAGGATTGAATCCCAGTTGTCTATTGAGGTGACGTATCCAATAAAGCATCCTTTCTTGGGCTCCTTCTCTTCCTGTTCTCAATTCTCCATTCCCCTGCCAGTGCTCCCTGGCAGTTCCCAAATCAACTATTTGCATTAAAGTCCTTGTTTTTGGAGTTGTTTCTGGGGAATCCCAAATTGGAGGTACCTTGCATGTCTGAAGGTCTTTAGATTAGACCCTCATACTTAACTGCTCATTTAGCTGGATATTGAATTCTGAGTTGGAATTAATCATTTGAAATTTGAAGTCATTGCTCTATTATATTCCATCTTCTTTTGTTTTTTGAAAAATTGAGCATCCTTCTGATTCCTGATCCTTTGTATGTAACTTGATGTTTTTTCTCTCTTGAATTTTTATATCTTTTTCTTCATTCCCAAATTTCATAATTATATGCCGTAGTAAGTCCATTAAAAATTATGGTGGGTACCTGAGAAGCTTTTTGGAGTCTTAAAACTATCACCGTTCAAGTCTGAGATATTTTTATGATTTTTAAAATAATATTCTCCTCTCCATTTTCTGGGCTTTTCAGTTGGACTGCCTGAACTATCTTCCAATTCTTTTAATGCTTCCCACTTATTTTCTATCTCTTTTTACTTTAATTTTTGGAGATTTTCTCAGTATTCCAATTATCCCATTCAGTTTGTTATTTCTTCTCTCTTATATTTAATTTCAAAAATTTTTGAACTCTGATTTTTTTCTTTAACAATTTTTAAATAATACTTGTTCTCATTTCATGTATGATACTTTACATATCTCACTGATATAGGTGATGGTTTTACTTGGAAGTTTTCTTCTTCTGTAGCCTCTCGCCTCCAAGTAGCTTCCCCCACCTACCTTGTTTTGTGCTCTGCCTTTTACATTAGGACTTTTCCTCGGTTATCTGATTATCCTTGGTTTTCTCCTTAAATTTAAGAGGAAAGCCCTCAAAAGTTGATTGAAAACTTTGTGGGTATGAACAGAGCTGTAAATTGTGTATTTTGCTGTAGAATCACATGGTCATGATGCTATATAATCTTTGTGTTTACCACTTTAATCATTCATAGAGTAAACATAACATAGTTAATAGTATCTTTACTTATTGATGGTTGAGTATACATTTAAAGTTCTACTACTAGAAATAATTCTTGGATGAATATCTTTTTATATATACTGAATTATTTCTTTAGAAGAGAGTTCATTTTCTGAGTTTGATCAGGATGATGCAGTGGGGCAGGAAATGGCCTATTTGATCCTCTGTGATGGTAATATCGTGGTAACGTTCTTGCTTTTTCACAGAATAAAACTCTGTGAGTCCAGGTCAGTGCGAGTGAGTCTAAGTCTCTATAGACTTTCTCAGATGCAAAGTCCAAATTCATCTTCATTTGTCACATTGCAGTATTCTTTTGTTCAGCTTTAGAGAGGAAGATATTTTGCTAGAGATAATACTTAGAATCCCTAAGAATGTCAGTGATAGATAAATTTAAATGTAGAATTCTAGGATTCCATGCTACTGGAATTTAAAAATTTGGTGAATGGTAATGGTCATAAATGATATCGGATGAATAGGCATGTATAGGCATGTAGACATTCACTAGTCAGTTTCACTGAGACAATAATGGCGGGAGTCTGCAAGAAAATTACTTGTGATATATCTGTCTCTAATGAACCAGACAGGCATTACCAACCCAACCTCTCAGCAAGGAAACTTTGTGACAATGTAGCTCTGATTTGTCTTTGTTTTATCTTGTTAGCTGAGACAGTTGATAGCAAACATGTAAGTGGATGGAAATTAAGCAATTCGTTTGCACTCCCAGAAGGATTATTTTAACTATTGGTGGGGATTGAATTGTTTCTCCCCAAAAAAGATACATTGGAGTCCCAACCTCCAGTATCTAAGAATGTGACCTTATTTGTAGATAAAGGCCTTTACAGAAGTAAACAAATTAAAATAAGCCATTAGGGAGGGCCCTAATCTGACTTGTGTCTTTATAAAGATATAAAGGGGAAATTTGACACACAGCTAGACACGCATAGAGGGAAGATGATGTGAAAAGACACAGAGAGAAGATGACCATCCACAAATAAAGAGCAGCAGTCTGGCATAGATTCTCCCCTCCCAGTCCTCAGAAAAAGTCAACTCTGATGACACCTTGATTTTGAGCTTCTAGCTCCCATAATTATAAGACAATACATGTCTTTTCTTTAAGCTATCAAATGAGTGGGTTTTGTTACAGCAGCCCTAGCAAAGTAATGCAAATGTTTCCTCTATTCCATTTGGTTAATCCAGCTGTTCATGCCAGGGCCTCCAAGTGCTTTTTAACCAGAACAAAATCTTAGTTTCAGTGGAATGTCAAGTTGACTTATGCTAAATAGATAATAGCTTTCTAAATTCCCAATACCAAGTATTAAGATATTTTAAAATATAACTGTTGCTTTTTTCTCTCATTATTTCTGAATGTGGAAAAATATAATCTCATTAGAAATATTGTTTTCAAATATGTTAGCAAGCCAATTAAAACATAGGCTTCTGGGTTTTGCCCGGATGATAGTGATAAAATTAATTATGAGCCCAATGCTCTGCTTTCTGTGAATTTCCTCTTCTCTCAGACCAAGTTGGCAGGTCTGTTATTGTAAAAGAAACCACTGAAGGGTCATCACCAGTATGAGATGAAATCATCGATGAATGTTTGACAGTTTGTAAGGCATAGTGATGTTACTTAGATGTTTTGTTTTCTCCTTGGGTGACATGGGCAGCATAGCAATTATAGCACATTTCAAATCATTGCTCACAGGAAAATGACTCATTTCACAATACAGTACTTAGTTGGGGCCCTGGCTATGGATAGAGACAAGTATTTTTCTGTTATGACTTTTCCTGAGTTATGAGCAAACCAGACAGAGGCTCAGGTTCATTAGAAATTTTTCAGTGTATTTTTCATTTTAATGAGATGCCTGGGTAAATTCAAAACTAATACTTTACACTGATACTTGGTAGGCACTGACATGTCATTATGTCATACACGTGCTGGTCAGGACTTGTAAAACAAAAACACCAGAGTCGTCTCAAGAGTCTCCAAATAGATACGGAGGGAGTATTATGCCTGAATTGGTGAAGCCTCTTTGCTTGTGCACTTGTCGTTTTTTACTGACCTTGTTTGGAGTTGAACACTGCTGCAGGCACCCTTAAATTGATGCCTTATGACAGGTTCTCAGTTGAGTAGTCAAACAGCCAAATTACTATTAGTTATTTTTCTATTCTTTCTGGTCCATTTGCCCAACTAAGAAAAGTTACTGTTAGTTCTTGACTCCACTAGTGACTGAATAGTCACTTTTTAATCTAGTGGGTTTGTTTCAATCAAAATTGTCAGATTTATGGGAAAAAAGATTGTGTGAAGAAAGGAACTTTAATTTGACATGTAGTTTTTGTTATTCATTATAGTCAAAGGCTTATCCTCATTCATATCTTTATAAGTGTTAAACGTGTTGCCAGATTCTCTCATCTTCTCATTTATACCCTATACCCTACAACCCTACATGTAAAAGAAATCCTCTGTGGCTTTGCGTTTCTGGTAGCACAAATGTCTCCTATGAAATACTACAATATACTGGGGCTGAAATCTACCATTTTGGGGGGCTGGTCTGCTGCTATAGTCTTCAAGCTGGTCTCCCATTCCCCAGCTTCTTACTTTTCAGTTCTAGCATGTATACATGACAAGCACCCTGAAATCTCTTTGTCTTTGAGTGGATCTCCAGCTTCAGAGCTTAGGGTGATTTGCTTCTTGATCATTTCTACCTCCACCCATCGACGTCTTAGATGTAAGACATCCCCCAGGGTTTCCTCTTTCTCTTCTTTTCTTCCTCTATGAGCAATTATCATCCCTTCCCTTGACTCTAATGTATATTGCAACTTTCACGACCCAACCTCCTCCCTAAGCTCCAGATACATAATTACAACAGACATTGTTAAGTATCTTCTGTGTCTCACAGATATGTCACACTCAACATGTCCAAACCAAATTTGTTGTTTTTCCTGTAACTTCTCCTAGTCTAAAGAATATCTTTCCATTAATGGAATTGCTACTCCTCCAGTCTCCCAAAGTAGAGTATCTGGCTCATCTTCAGCACCCCTCTTTTCCTCACCCCATCACATGTAATTATCATAAAAACCCATTGGTTCTCTCCTCTAAATCTTTATTGTTTCCTCCTTTTGAATCCCATCATGGCTACTTAAGTTTGTGACCTTATGATTACTTGCCTAGACAATTGAAATAATCTCCTGCTTCATCTTTAGCCATTTTCTCTTTCAATCCTCCATTCACACTTTCTCCAGAGTTATCTTTCTACATGAAATCAGATTACTTCTGTCTTCTGCTCAGAATCTGGCAGGCACTGTCATTCAATTAGCTGCTTTAGCATAGACATAGAAATGCCTTTATAATCTCAACTTAAGTCAAATTTTACTTTTACCTCTCTCCAGGTAGAACTACATTTCTCGTGTTGTTGAGTAAACCTGGTTCCCTATGAATAGATTTGTTTTGAAAAAATTTTTAGTGGTTTTGCAAATTCTTGTTTTCTTTGTCACTGAATGACACTACTGTATGTCTACTTGCCAGGACTAGAAACCAAAATCTTTGCAGGGATCCTCAATTTTCTTTCCCTTCACATGTAACCCAAAGCCAGATTATATCATTACCCTAAATATTTGTCATAAATACACTTAAGACTTTCTGTCTGTACAGTTGCTAACCTGGTAAACTGCCATTATCTTTCTCCTGGGCTCCTATAAGAGCCTGTTATATGGTCTTCTTGTATCTGGCCCTGATTCTTTTCCATTCTTCTGTCTGTCACACCAGCTGTGTTCTAGAACACACAGTTTACCATGCCCTCCTCTTTAGAATGTCTCAAAGGCTCTCCTAAGATTTCAGGATAGAGTGTAAACTTCTGAAGTTTGCTCCGGCCCTTCTCAGCTGCAAGTCTCTCCTCTGCCCTGTCCTCCCTCCTCTAAGCCTCAGTCATATTGAACTCCTTCCAGTTTCTGTGGTATATACCCTCTCCACGTCCAAGTCTTCCACAGCTTGGTTCTTCTCACTGAAACGCTCCTCCCCTTCCTCTGCATCTGGCTAACTCCTATTTAACTTTTAAATCTCAACCGAAGGTAACTTCCTTCAGGTAGTCTTGACCATATTAGGTGCTCTTGCTATGTGCTGGTATAGCAACCTGCTTTCCCCTGTCAGAGCCCTGATCACAATTTATTTTAATTATTGTTCAATAAAGTATCTCACGTTTCCCCAGCTAGAATGTGAGGAAAGGGAGACTATCTCCCCTACTGTCATATCCTAAGGCCAGCACAGTGCCTGGCAGACAGTGTGGGTTTGATATATACACACTGATTAGTCTTCTTGTGAGACAAAAATACAGAGTCCTTTAAGAAAACACCTATATAAAACATGTTGACCCAATGAATACTGAATAAATACTCTTTTCCCCTGACTGAAATGCCTTTTTTCCCCTTTATGATCAACCATCCTTTCTGAAGATTCTGTTCAAATGCCATGTTTTGTTTTAAAATCTTGCCAGATTCTTTCATCTTCTTATTTATACCCTACAACAATCTACATGTGAATTAACTCCTTTCTGACTTTGTGTTTCTGGTAGCACAAATGTCTGGTATGAAATTCTATAATATGTTGGGATTGTTTGTTTATGTGAACCTTACAAAATGATGAGATCTAAGACTAGTGATCACAAAATCACTCATCTTCAGTTTCCAAGCATCTGGCTGGTAGGGTTCCTAGCTTATAATCATTGTTGAATCAATGAATGAATGAATGAGTGAAGAATAAATGAGCTAGTATCAGTGCCTGAACACCTATATCTGGTCCTTGCAGCCCCTCCCAACTGCCTTTTCTTCCTTTTCTCAGGTATTTCAATTCTTAGTTCTTTGCTCCACCAAACAAATCAACTGCAACTTTGCTCATGTGACTTTATTTTTCCCTTTGCACCTTTATATGCAGTGTTTCATGCACACCTCCTATTCCCCATGCCTCTTGTACGATTCAAGTGGAAATTCCTACCCATATTCAACCTGTATATGACTATTATTTATTTAGTCATATTTTCTCCTTTATCTTTTATTTACACATAATTTACAGTATTCATTTGTACTTTCCACTTATTTACATTTTTTGGTGTGTTTTTAAAGCTGTTTTAAAATATCTTTAGAGATTTTTTTTTTTTTTTTGACTGAGTCTCGCTCTGTCCCCCAGGCTGGAGTGCAGTGGCGGGATTTTAGCTCACTGCAAGCTCCGCCTCCCGGGTTCCCGCCATTCTCCTGCCTCAGCCTCCGGAGTAGCTGGGACTACAGGCGCCCGCCACCTCGCCCAGCTAGTTTTTTTGTATTTTTAGTAGAGACGGGGTTTCACCGTGTTAGCCAGGATGGTCTCCATCTCCTGACCTCGTGATCCGCCTGTCTCGGCCTCCCAAAGTGCTGGGATTACAGGCTTGAGCCACCGCGCCCGGCATCTTTAGAGATTTAAATTTGCCAAGAGTCATTTGTATGTTGACTAATACAACTCTCAAGACTCAGTGGTTCAAAGCTAAAACTGTTTTTTTGTTTGTTTGTTTGTTTTCGTTTTCTTCTTTTATTATTACTTACCACCATCCATGTAGCATGGGTCAGTCAGGGCTGTTTTCCAGTTTGCCTTACTTTGGGGCCCAAGCAGCTCCTGTTTGGATCACCGCTGAGAAACAGAAATAAAAGAGTGAAAGGGAGAGCATAGTAAATCATACACTGGCTCTTAAAACTTAACCTGGAAGTGACTCTGCTCATCTGTGAAGCAAGACGTTGTGCCACACCTGACTCCCAGGGGTAGAGAAGTGTGACGTTACTGTACATCTGGAAAGCGTAGAAGTCTTTCATCAATGGCACTAATGATCACATCAGACTTCTATTCCCTTTGAAGGTTCCTATCGGTTCTAGTATAGAGCTTTGCACATGGGGGACATCAGTAAATGATAACTGTTTGCTTGACCTGAGGTATATTCATTCCATAATTCTGCCTTGACTTGATTTTGAGTGGTGGTTCTCTTGGAGATGAAACCCAAATTCTGCAAGAGCAAGAAAATGAACTGTACCCAAAGTACAAAGACAAGAAACACTTTAAATGCTTCAGCACTTTCTGAACTTGGCAGTGATAAAGACCTCACTAATAGTGTAGATGAACTTGATATTACGGCCCTACTTAAAAAGCACTAAATCCTCCCAGCTGGAGATAATTGATGAAATGGCTATATCTCAAAGTTTCCCTGGCTGCCACTAACAATGTTAAATTAGATAACTAGCAGCGGCATTTTGAGGAGATGGAAACCATCTGATACCAGAGACTAGAAAATAGAAAGAGATAAAAGCATGAGAATTCTAAAAGCTATTGTGTGAGTTTTCTGAAGTTCAAGCTGTACTACCTTAAGAAGTTGAGTTGCAAAGATAATGAACATGGAAATGTCTGATCAACTGGAATATGTGACATATACTGTATCGTCTTTTCACTGTGCTTCATGTGAGAGGATCAACACAGTATGGCAGAAATATCTAAAGGTGTAGATCATGTTTTATCCCCTGCTGTGCCCACGAGTACCCAGTAAACTGTGGTGAGGAAATATGGGATGGTATGGGCCATAGAGTGTACTGTTGTATTAACACTTTCAATTCCATCATTTCTACAATGGGGAATGTATCTTGAAAAAAGTACCTACCTTATAGGGTTGCTGTGATGATTAAATAAGATAATGAATGCAAAAATTTAGCTCTCTTCTCGGCCCTCATTAAATAGCAGCTGTTTTGTTTACTGTACAATTTTAACTTATTCTGGTTATTGGTTTTTTTTTTTTTTTTAAAGAGAGTGCCATTTGTTCTATTTCAGAGACTGAAGAAATAGAAATACCAAAGCATAGAGCAATTCCATATTGCCATTTAAAAACGTGTTTTTCAAACTGCTATTTGTGACCAATTAGTAGGTCATGAAGTCATTTTACTAGACCAGCATATAAAATAGGAGATAAAATAAAAATATGATAGTGCATTTGATTCCAAAGAATAAATATTTTCTATTAAAATCTTATTTAATATGTGTAGTATGTGCCTTTATTAATGTATACATTTATTAATATATATGTATAATAGGTTAAAATATAAAATGCATTTCTTACTCTGGATTGCAGTCATAAAGTCTGAAAGTCATAATTTTAAATTATGCATAAATGCATATGGGTCTCAACTTGTGGAAGACCCTGTACCCCAAGGTATACCTGAGTTGAGTTTTTCTTGAAGATAATTTTCTAGAAATGTTCTAAACCACATTTAACTTGTAGGGGTACAAAATACTAAAAATGATGACAAATTGTATTGTAAGGTTTCTGGGGTAAAAAAACAATGTGTTAGGGAATTTTCCCCCTGTCCCCTTTCATATTCTCAAGTCTGGTAAGGTTCTTTTTATAACAGTGCAAACTATAACACATTTCAAATACAAAGATGTGAGCATCATTCTGAAATCCTAATGAGATCTGCCTGATTAAGTCCAGCAGTCCAGCTAGTGTGCTGATCTATTTAGCTGTCATCATTTGATGGCCTAATCACTACTGGAATCCCCCACTTCCATTCAAAAAGCTAAGCACTTCCCAAATATAAAATCAAGTAAAACGTAAAACGCAATATGTCACAATTGGCCTCTGAAATGCCATTTTCTTTCTTTAGACTTACAAGCCTGGGTGTCTAGCCTTCAAATTTTATAGGGCTTCTCTTCCCCAGAGGACAAAAGAGCTTGAGGAAAGCAGACCCACACGTGTTTTGGTCTGTTAGCACTTTTGAACACACTGCTCAGTCTTGGAAGGATCGTGAAGCACCTTTTACTGAATGCATTCCACCACTTCAAGTCTATTCACGTGAAGAAAACACAACAGTCCATCATTAGCAAAATCTGCTACATTTTCCTGGCTTTCCCTGGGGACACTGCTTTCCCTCTTAGCCTTGTCACTTGGTGTCTCTTTTGTCTCACATTCCTTTTCTACCCTCTTGTGTTTTTTTTTTTTTTGGTGTTTGCAAACTATTCTCACCCCGTCCCTGATAAAGGAAAATCGAACTTTGGATCTGATGCTCAACCACCCACGTATTATCTCTTTGAGTTGTGGTTATCTATGGAGCCCTGAATCCTTTGTGTCTGGAGATTTTTAGTACCTGGCGTAATGTCAGTCCTTCAGCATCCGTTTTGTCAACTTTCTTGATGATGTGATTATTCTCATATATGATCCTTTCCTCTTAGGTCCCGGTCTTCTCCTCTTCAACCGTCTTGCCTTCAATGGCATCTAAGTCACTCACCCCAGGCTTATATCATAGGCTCTGTCTTTACTAGTAACTGTGACTCTCCACTGAAATTTTAAAAATAATTCTACTCCCTGGCCCTCACTTTTGATATCTTCTTTATGATATTCATGTTTAAATAATCACTGTTTGATAATGAGTGTTTGTTTTATGTATCTATCAAAGGTAATTTTTTTTGTACCCACATACTTCTTCACATAATCAAACTTCTTTTGATGCTCTTTGGTTTGGTTTAATTGATACTGTAATGGCTCATAATTGAACTGCAAAAGACAGTGAATGTTTTTTGGAATCGCTTTTGCATCACTCTCTCCACTGCTACTGCACCCTCATTTGGTTTGCAGATTCACAAACTATGCCCAACAATTTACACATTTCTAAAATTCCTATATTTGAAATTTTATCTCCATCCGTTACTGTCTCTCATCGTTTGATTGGGATCTGTGAATCAGACGTTGAGGCACCCCTATAACATCTGCTATATTTGAGGACTTATTTGCTTGGTTGATTTATGAGACTTGAGTTTATTACATTAATGGTTTGTTGCAGCATACACATGTAAGCATCACCTGATAAATGTTTCTTTTGTAGCAAATTAGGAATTTACCAGTTCATTGTATCATTACATTTTTCCTGCATGTTTTTGTTCCTTTAAGAAAAATGAGAGAATGTTTATATTTTACAGTCTTTACCATTGCTTTTGCGTTCAATAATAAAACAAATATTGAAAATCACTAACTCAGCTATTATTTGGAATAACCAATTATGGGTTCGTTGTCTTATAGTTATTTCAATAAAAATATAATCAGTTCAAAATACTTGGCTTGATTTTTTCATTGAGAAAGGAGATTATTTTTCACTCTGGTAGCTGCATTAATTTGTCTTTGCTACTAGAATATAATTAAGTAAATTAATTCCTCCAAGACTTTCTCTAACACCTAGTCGTGCAAATGAAGGTGCTAAGAAAGCAAAGATGTTTAAACCATGTATCCTGTCCTGCAGCTACTTACAAACTAATTGATGAGATTGGGCTGAGTCAGTGGTTAACCACACTGCAGTTATTTCAGACTTTGGTTAACAATTTAAATAGCATTCTTTGGGACAAAGTGGCTTGTTGTTCACCAAACCTATTTTCCCCATCCCCTTGTGCAGTAAGCTAGATTATATTTCATATTTTCCAGATTCCCTTGCAATTAGGTGTGGACGTATGACTAAGTCTCGGCCAATGGAATGTGGACAGACTGATGTATCTCACTTTCAGATGTGTTCCATGAAACTTCCCACAATCCTCTATTCTCTCTCTTAAACCATCTGCTGGCTAGATGTCTATGCCTGAGGCTATCTGAGAATCAAATACTGAAGATGGCAGAGGTTCAGTTAGCTTAGTTCCCTGAATAACTGAGTGAAGGTGAAATGGCTGCCCTTTCACCCTCTGTTGAACAAGAAATAAGTCTATGTATGTTAGGCCAGTGAGATTTCAGGGTTTATCTGTTACAAATTCTAGGGTTATGGTAACTGATATGCTAAAGAACTTAAGGAGTTGATCCCTGTGGTTTTATTATATGAGAAAATAAAGCTCATAGTATACTTGAAATACATTATTATAAGTATGGACATGGTTGTACAAATGAAGACTGCCTTGACATCCAGGAATCACAAATTATTTGCTGCTATTTACTAAAGAAGCTATGATTTTAAAAAAGTATGAGAAAAAGGGAAAAGAAATGAGATCATGGAAGAGTCTTGGGAGTGGTTGGGAGCATTCGAGGTGCAGTAAATCATATCTGCAATAACATTTCTGGTTCTCCATGTGTTCAAGTACCCATAGCTGGGTCTCCCTAGTGAATTGGATTTTAAAACATTTTAAAGATTTTAAAACATTTACCTTCTCATCTATACTTTTTCTATGTGCTATATATAAGTCAATTTGAAAAGCTAAATGCCCTTATTATGTACCTATCATCTACTGAAGAGCTGAGTAGTTTTACCCCAAAAGAAAAAAATATATAATCCTGTGTCATTAAATACATAACATTTAGTGGTGAAAGCTCCAAGCATCAAGAAAAAGTAGTTTGTCTTAAACTCCGTCAATAACTCATAAACTCATAATTTTATTCACACTTAAATGACTTGTTGATAAAGCAGTTTGTTTCCTTTTCTGAATTTCTCCTTCTTTTTTGTTACTGACAGAAGAGACATACGTTTTCATCATGGCATTCTTTTTTTTTACTGAAATACATATGCAAGTAATTGTTTTTTAAGAAAGAGTATATGTGGGAGGTAAGTTTTTAAATTTTTTGCATGTCAGAAAATGTCTAAGTTTTGTTCTTACACTTGATTAATAATTAACTGGTTTTAGAAATGTAGGTTCAAAATCATTTTTCCTAAGAACCTCTAAAGAATTGCGACATTGTTTCAAGCACTTGGAGTTCATGTGTAAAAAACCCTACTCCACCCTCAAATCACCAAGCTTTAGATTTTCTTTTCTCATTTGAAGTTTTCAAACTTTGTCAGAAAATTTCTAAGGATGAATATTTACTCTTTGTGCTTGGCACTCAGATTGCATTTTCAATATGAAAAGAGTATGTATTTAAGCTCAGGGACACTGTCTTATTTCAATGACATTTTTCTCCTTATTTATTTATTACCTTGGTTTTCTCTTTTTGCAACTACTATCAAATAGCTTTTGGAACTTCTAAATTATTCCTCCATAATTCTTTTTTTGAGACAGGGTCTAACTCTGTTGCCCAAGCTGAAGTGCAGTGGCACCATGAGGGCTTACTGCAGCCTTGACCTCCTGGGCTAAATCGATCCTCCCACCTCAGCCTCCTAAGTAGCTGGGACTTAACAGGTGTGCACCACCATGCTCAGCTAATATTTTCATTTTTTGTAGGGATGGAGGTCTTCCTATGTTGCCCAGGGTAGTCTCAAACTCCTGGGCTCAAGAGATCTGCTCACCTTGGCCTCCCAAAGTGCTGGCATTACAGGTATGAGCCACCACACCCAGCCCATAAATCTTAACTTATTTTTTATTCATAATTTCCCACTTCACCTTTTTGTTTAATATTCTGGGAGATTTCCTTGTTTACATTTTCTATGTCATTCATAACCATTCAATTCAGTAAGCAATTTAGCTTTTAATTTTAGCAAATGTATTTAATTTCTTTTTTCTTTTCCTTTCTCTCTCTCTCTCACCTTCTTTCCTTCTTTCCTTCTTTCCGTCTTTCTTTTGACAGGGTTTTGCTCTTCTTGCCCAGGCTGGAGTGTAATGGTGCGATCTCCAACCACCGCAAACTACGCCTCCCGGGTTCAAGCGATTCTTCTGCCTCAGCCTCCTGAGTAGTTGGGATTACAGTCATGCACCACCATGCCCGGCTAATTTTGTATTTTAGTAGAGACAGGGTTTCTCCATGTTGGTCAGGCTGATCTCGAACTCCCGACCTCAGGTGATCCACCTGCCTTGGCCTCCCAAAGTGCTGGGATTACAGGCGTGAGCCACCATGCCTGGCCACAAATGTATTTAATTTCTGAGCACCCTTTCTTATTCATGGCTTGCTCCTTTTTTTGTAAATTGCTTATTCTTATTTCATTCATGGCAGAGCTTCTTAAATCTTTTTGAGATTAGAATGTCTTCTACACTTTCTTCTGTTATTATGTCATTTCTGTTTCATGTAAGACCGGTGCTTATGTTTGTTCATCTTGAATTTTTTTTTCATGCCCTTGGTTTTCCATAAAAACAAATATTTTTAGTTTCTTTATAAATGAATAAAGAACTGTGTTGACTTTACCAAAGTAAAGCTGACATGTACTTCTTTTGCTCATTTTAGGTCTTTTTACTCAAAGTCTTCCATGAGTGCTATGACTGCCTGCAGACTCTGGATATGCGGGTGGATTGTGTCAAAAGATAGTAGCGAATGGGGAATGGGTTAAGAAGACAGAAGCCTCCACAACAGCCAGAGGAAAACTTTGCTGTGGGCTCAAATATTTTAGCTCATTCTACTCTCTGGTAGGGGGACCACACTTCCCAGTTTGTTCCTGTTGTTATATCATAATTACTAATAGTGTCCCCTTTTACTCTCTAAAGGAGACTGATTTGGATAATAACTTATGTGAGTCACCGTCTCCGTGAGTAGAGGGGTCTTCTCTTTCCCTTGGTCCAAGTCCATGGTAGAGGCCCAGAGTTACTGTAGTCTCTGCTAATCTCTCTCTCTCTATTTTTAGCTCATCTTGTGTCCTTTCTAGATGAAACACACTCTTTTAGAGACTACTTCTGAGGATTCAGCTGGGGCAAACTGCTGCTACCTGCTGTCTTACATACACAGGAAAGGGGTGGGGCTATCTGCCCCAGCTGTTTCAAAGCCCTTTCCCTCTGGCCCCTCCTGATTTCAGCCTCACAGCTCCCTCCTCTTCTATATACTGATTGGTTTCAAATTTGGATCCTTTGTGAGAGTTTTATAGGAAAAATGTTTTATATATTACTGTAGCCATCTTCAGCTCTCTTTCTAGTCTTTGGCTATCTTTATTCTGTTTTTCCTATCAATATAATCTTGCAGACTGTGTTCTTATGTTGGTTTTCTTTTGCTGCATAACAAATTACAAAAGCTTTAGTGTCTTGAAACAATGCGTACTTATGATCATAGTTTTTGTAGGTCATGAATCTGGGTGCTGGGCTAAAGTTAAGGATGAAGTTTAGGTGTTGACCATCTGGAAATTTAGGTGTTCTCATCTGGAAGCTTGACTAGGGAAGAACCCATTTCTGAGCTCATTTAGGTTATTGGCAGGGCCCCGTGGCTGACTGCCCTGGACTGAGGCGCCACTGTCTTCCCGGCTATTGGCTGGGAGTCTCCGTTAGCTCCTAGAGGTGCTTTCATGTGCTAGCTACATGCCTCTCTCACAGCATAGCGACCTGAGAATGTCTCTTTAATGAGGGCTCACCTGATTAGCCCAGGCCCACACAGGGCAATAATGCCTTCTTAACCCAAAGTCAACTGACTAGGGATCTTAATTGCCTCTGCAAATTTCTTTACCTTTGCCACATAACATAACCTAATTATGAGAGTAACAGTCCGTCACACTCACAGATTCTCTTAGCACTCAAGGGGAAGGGATGACACAAGATGTGGTTACTAGGTGTCAGAAATCTTGGGGACCATTTTAGAATTCTGCCTACCATAAGTCCCTAGGAAGTTGATTTACTCTGAGATGAGATTCCATGCTAGAAGGTCCTTAGTGAGGGCCATCAAGATGAACAGTTGTGGCTGAAAGGAAGGACAAAGCCCTGAGTGGAGGCATAAGTTGGGCTATGGAATAGTCACAATAAGGCTTCAGTCAACTCCATGGGTAGCTCACAGCTGGCTGGCCTTTTAGAATTGTACCCAGGTGGGGGAAGAGGATGTGTTTGTATAGGCTGTCTTATGCTAGTCATTAGATGTGAGATCTCCTGGGAGGCTGATCTGTATGGCTGAAAGTTGTTAATTCACAAACTTCACAACAGCTGGGGGAGTGAATTTTTAGTCCTAACATGGAGCCCTGGGCTGTAGAGTACTTCAGTCATAGTATAATCCCACCTGCTGTATTTCACTACTT
Source organism: Piliocolobus tephrosceles (assembly GCF_002776525.5). Taxonomy (NCBI): domain Eukaryota; kingdom Metazoa; phylum Chordata; class Mammalia; order Primates; family Cercopithecidae; genus Piliocolobus; species Piliocolobus tephrosceles. The sequence continues at coordinate 126,070,552 of NC_045434.1, read as the reverse complement.
TGTATCCACATGTCTGTTTTCCAGTGCAATTATTTCTAGTGTTAACCCAAGATCTCAGGCATCTGGTAGAAATGGAGACATTCTAAGCCTCACCAATTACTGGGTTGAAGCATGGAGTAGACTAGTTAAGGAATAGATGTCAGCAGAACCTTTTTATGAGAGCAGAGGTTTAACATATAAATTGTACCACAGTAAACTAATCTTTTAGAAAATAAGCACAAATGGAGGCTAATTTCTAAAGAGGCTCCCTTCCTTGCTCCACCTTCATGTAATGGAAACGCACACTAATAAGACCATCAGTTTGTCAAATTTGCTTGGTGTCTTGCTTCAGAGCTGTAGTAATATTACCACTGTTTCTGCAGGAGCTCATTGATCTAAGTTGTTTTAGTCTACTGGTTTTCTCTTATCATAAATAGTTCTGAAACAGTGAGATTGTACTTTCCTGAGTGAAGGGATATCCTGAGCAAATTCTGCAGAATTCAGCCACCAGTGGATTTGCTGTGGCCCAACCATTTTTCATTCATGAAAATCTCAGCTATTTTAAAAATTATTATTCCTTTTTTTCCTTCAGAAGTTAAAAATAATTCTATAAGAGGTAACGAGAGATTTTGTATAACACATTTAAATGCAATTTAATGATTTCCTTTTCAGCACACTTTTACATTTGAACTAATTATTTAATAGAAGAAATAAATGGCATAAACTGAAAGACACATTTGAGGGGACATATTTGTTTATACAGTAAGTTAATGTGATTGTTGTAGGAAAATATCCAATGTCCCTATCTGTAGTTTTACATTAAGAACATGATTAAGTAGACACTAAATGTGTAAGTAAATATGATCAGCTATTCAGATTCTAGTGACCTTTTAGTTCTATAGTATGTCTTCTCACAGTGTGGAACACGACACAAAATGTTTTTTTTTTCTTAAAAGGGTGGCCTTCGCTTCCTTATTTACTTAGCATTATTACATAAAGAGTAATTCTCATGGAATAATAATAACTTATTCTGGAATCAAATAAAAACTACAAAGATATAGGAAAGCATTAGCAATAAGCCAGGAAATGTAAGATGTAAATGAATTAGTATGTGGAATGTTGAAGTTGATGGAGATTGTAGTGTGAGAATTATCTTATTCACAAGCTCCACATGGAAACAGGGATTCATGATGCAATTTTGCCAAGTATTTAAGCTGGTTCAAACATTGCTCAAAAATGTAGTAAAAGTTGAAAAGGTATTTCGAGGACACACACAGGAAACCTAGAATTTTCTATTGGCAATATGATCTGGAAAAATTCCAGGATTAAAGAATGTGAAATTGCAAACATTTTCACATTCTTTAATTTGGAGGTTTAAGAGGTGTTCAGCTTAGCTCTTTCAAATGCTGAGGTTATGCTGTACTTGGCTGTCCAGTCTATTTTCATATCAGCCAATAAGTAGAAAGCTCCAAGTTTTCTAAAAAAGTTTGAAATAATGAAAGGGCTACTGCTTTCTCCTTCAGTTTCTGGGCATCCAGATTTTCATTATGTTCCAAGCTAGTTTCTTTGGGTAGCATACAAGAACATTCAGGCCCATGCAGAAGTTCATATGCAATGAGACTGTGCAGTGCCCACGTCCCTGGAAGAGAAATTGCAGATTGTAAGCTCCTGAGCAACTATAGGTGGAGGATATTTTATATGGACTTCATATATATTTCAATTAAAGGTTTCATTACATGTTTATTGAACAATTCAACTTTCTGCCCTAATTTCTGCCCTAATTCAGCTACATACCTCTAACGTTTATAGACCTGTTACTAAATCTGGACTTATGTCTCTTGGAAATCAGTTCCCACGGTTCTCCATGTGTTTCTTGTGGTAGATAACGGGCCAATACTTTAATGACTCCTTTGAGAGAGTATCCGCCTAAAAGATCAAACTCTACCTGTCTTCGGGCGAACTCAAGACATTTCTTTGTGAACAACCATACGAGTTTATGCCCACATCTGTGACAGGCTTTCTACTCTTCTGATGTAAAAGAGAACATTTTCTGATAACAAATCTTTCTGTTACTATAACTTCCCATTTAATGGACACTTTTGCATGGTTGTGGTTCATACCTCAGTGTGTAACCACAGAAAACACATCCTCTTGGTTCCCCACAGGATTGAGTTGGGTCGTATTCAGCCACAGGCCCAGGGGTGAGAAAGTCTGGTTATAGATGTGATGACTGCTAATGCTTGATCTGCTCCTGGCAGCTTAGTTTTTCATTAATACTTGCTGTGGTGTAAATGGCTGAAGAAGCCCAAGTAGCACATGTGATGTGCATCACCCTCAAAAGGCAGAATGTCGTAGATCTAAAGAAGCTGTTCCTTTGGAACTTTGATTTATATTTGTGCAACATACACATTGCTGTTGTGAGGGAAAAAGGCTTAAAAGTTTTTTAAAATAAAAAAAAAAGTGAAGTTTAAATTCTATGTTGCTGGCTCAGGCTTTGTTGACAACCAGAATTAGTTTTTTGAGGAGAAAGTGGCTAAAAGACTTTATTTGGAGTTATTAAAAATTGAATTATATATGAAGTGATTCACCTTGGAATCAAACTTTATTCCAAGGTCATCCAAACAAGTACCTAAAATTGCCAAAGAAACATGATGATATAAGTTCCTGGAGACTGGCATTTAGAAAACTGACCAATAAATGAAATGAAATTTTAGGAGTTTACAGTAGTAATAAGGATATCAATATACTTTAGGTTGTATAAAATTTTGCCAGGAATTTTTACTGGACAGAAGCCAAAGCTAAGGAAAAAACCTGTTATCAGACAGCACAATGTCTCATGAAGAACTGACTGGCAAGAAAGCAAGACACTGGATGACATTCCAAATGTCCTCTAAGAACCTCAGTGATCCTAGTGTAGAAGTGTATTCAGGATCTAAGGCAAACATAGGGATTTTTAGTGCATTCTTTTATGGTTTCTGATTGAGTTCCATAGGACATTGAGTTCTGTGCCAACTGCTCATTCATTCACTCACTTATTTTTTAAATTAAATATCTATTATGTTTTGAGGACTGTGATAGGCCTTAGTGATACATAATCCTGGCAATCAAGAGGTTCAGAGTGTTAAAAAAAAGACACATGAACTATGTTTTTTTTGTGCATTTTTGAAGTATAAATTACATAAAATAACATTCACCAATTTTAAGTGTACAATGTAAGTTGGTAAATGTATACTATGTATTAGTCTGTTCTCACATTGCTATGAAGAAATACTTGAGAGCGGGTAATTTATAATGAAAAGAGGTTTAATTGGCTCATGGTTCTGTAGGCTGTACAGGAAACACATTGCTGTTGTCTGCTTGGCTTCTGAGGAGGCCTTAGAAAACTTATAATTAAGTAGAGGGTAAAGGGGGAGGAGGCATGTCACATGGCTGGAGCAGGAGCAAGAGAGGTCGGGGGTGGTGCCACATGCCTTTAAACATAGGGTCTTGCAAGAACTCATTCACTGTCACGAGAACAGCACCCAGTGGGCCGTGCTAAAGCATTCATGAGAAATCTCCTCCATGATCCAACCATCTCCCACCAGGCCCCACCTCCAACATTGGGGATTATAATACAACCTAAGGTTTGGATGGGTACACATATCCAAACTGCATCAGTAACTGTTACTTCAGTCGTGATACAGCTACATTTCCGTATCCCCCAAAGATCCCCAGTTCCTTTTTGCAGTTGATCCTCTCTCATCCACTTTATGCCCATGGGAATCACTGTTCAACTTGTTGTCACAAGAGTTTTTTTTTTTTTTTTTTTTCTGGAATTTCATATAAATGGAATCATGTAGTACATAGTCTCTGTGTTTGGCTTTTTGCACTTGCCTTGTTTTTGAGATGCATCCGTTTTATTGCAAATGTGAGTAATGTTTTTATTTTATTGAAAAGAAGTATTACTTAAATTGGTTGTGCTAACATTTGTTGATCTATTCATCAGTTGATGGACATTAGGGTTGTTTCCAGTTTTTGGCTATTATGAATAAAACTACAATAAACATTCAGATATGGATTTTGTGTGAACCTGTGTTTTATTTCTCCTGGGTAAATACCTAGGAGTAGTGATTTCTGGAAATTTAGAATAAGTGTTTAACTTTATAAGAAACTTCCCAACTGTTTTCTAAAGTGGTAATACTGCTTTCTCTTCTCACCAATAATGCATGAGAATTCCAGTTGCTCCCTACTACTGCCATCACCTGATAGTATCACATTCAGTGGATGTGCATTGGTATCTCACTGTTGCTGTAATCTTCACTTTCCTGCTGACTAATGGGGTTGACCATTTTTTAATGCATTTATTTACCATTGAACGTCTTTGTGGAAGTGTCCTTTCAATTCTTTTGCTCAATAAAAAAAGTCAGGTTGTGTGTCTTCTTGTTATTGAGTTGTAGCAGTTCTTTATCCTGGATAAAAGTCCTTTATCACATATATATTTTGAAAATATATTTCCCCAGTGTATGGCATAAATTTTCACTTTCTGAATTGTATCTTTTGAAGAGCAATTTTTTTTTTTTTTTTTTGAGATGGAGTTTTGCTCTTGTTGCCCAGGCTGGAATCCAATGGTATGATCTTAGCTCACTGTTACTTCCACTTCCTGGGTTCAAGCATTTCTCTTGCCTCAGCCTCCCAAGTAACTGGGATTACAGAAATGCACCACCACACCTGGCAAATTTTTTATTTTTTGTAGAGATGGGGTTTCACCATGTTGGTCAGCCTGGTTTCGAACTCTTGACCTCAGGTGATCCACCTGCCTCAGGTTCCCAAAGTGCTGGGATTATAGGCATGAGCCACCATGTCCGGCCTTGAAGAGTAAATGTTTTTCATTTTGATGAAGTCTATTTTAGCAGTTTTAAAAACTGTTTATCTTTTTTGTATCCTATGCAAGAATTTTTTTTCTAAACTTGGTCACAGAGATTTTTCTTTTAAGTTGTTTTTTAGAAATATTATAGTTTTAGCCCCTACATTTAGGTCTTTTACCCATTTTCAGTTAATTTTTCTTTGGTGTGATATACAATATGGGTCAAGGTTTATTTGTGTTTTTGTTGCACATGAATATCTAATAGTTTTAACATCATTTGTTAAAAAAAAAATCCTTCCCCTAGTGAATTACTGTCACCTTTGTCAAAAATTAATTGACCATATATATGTAAATCTATTTCTGGATACTCTATTTGATTTCTTTGCTCTGTATGTCTATCTCTAACACTATTGCACTGTCTTGATTATTATAGTTTCAAATGATGTCTTGAAGTCAAGTAATGTGAATCCTGCAAATTTGTTCTTCTTTTCAAAATTATTTTGGCAATTTTAGATTCTTTGATTTTCCATGTAAGTTTTAGGAAAAACTTCTTAATTTCCACAAAAAGCCTACTGGAATTTTGATTGAGATTCTGTTGAATCTATAGATCAATTTGGAGAGAATTGACATCTTAATATTGAGTTGTTTGATTCATGAGCATGAGTATCACTCTCCTCTTACTTAGGTCTTTTTAATTTCTCACAGCAAAGTTTTATAGTTTTCAGTGTACATTTCTCACACATATTTTGTTAAGTTTACCCCCAAATATTTCATATTTTAAAGCAATTGCAAGTGCAGTGTCTTTTTTTTTTTTATAAAATGTCAAATATGTGCTGGTAGTATATAGAAATAAAATAAATTTTTTATAGGGATTTTATATCCTGTGGACTTACTAAAATCTACTTATTTATTCTATTTGCGAGAACCTTCTACATGGATGGTCATATCACTTGTGTAAAAATAAAGTTTTACTTTTCTATTTTAAACATCTTCTCATTTTTTTGCCTTTCTACACTATGCTAAACCTTCAATACAATATAAGTATTACAATACTTATAAGAATATGGGTGCTGAGAATGGCCATACTTCTCTTCTTCCTAATTATAGAGGGAAATTATTTAGATTTTCACCATTAAGAACAGTGTTACCTGTAGTATTTTTGTAGATGCCCTTTATCAAGTGACAGAAATATTTATATAATGCTGAGACTTTTTCTCATGAATTAGTATATGATTTTGTCAAAAACTTTTCATGTATCTATTGAGATGATGATGGTATTTGTCTTTTTTGTTGGTTAATATGGTGAATGATCTTAACTGATTTTTTAGTGGTAAAATAACTTTGCATTTTTAGGATGAATCCTTCTTGGTCATAATTAATTTGCTAAAGTTATATTGATAATTTTTGAATGTATGTTCATGACATATATTTTTCTATAGTCCTCCTATAATGTCTCTGTCTGGTTTTGGTATTTATGGTAATACTGGACTCGTAAAATGAACTGGATAATATTTTTTCCTACTTCCCAGAAGAGTCTGTGTAAAATATTTATTTCTTTAATAAATAATTGGTAGATTTCACCAAGGAAGTCATGTGAGCCCAGGTATGTCTCTGTGGGAAGTGTTTTAACTATAAATCTTTAACATATATATACAGTTATATATACATATATATAACTGAATATATAACATATATATAACTGAATATATAACATATATAACTGAATATATGACACACACACACACACACACATATATATATATACACACACACACACAAAACTGAATAGATGACTATTCAGTTAATCTATTTCTTCTTGAGTGAAGTTTACTACATTGTGTTTCTCAAGGCATTTATTCATGTCATCTAAGGTGTTAATTTTTTTTCATTTGTCTTAAGAAGCATTATTTTCGAAAGATAGTTGAGGTAAAGAATTTAGGTTGACCATTTTTTGTTTCTTTCTCTTTTTAGTACTATCAAATCTTTCTCAACTATCTCTGTCTTACAAAGTTTCTGATAAGAAGCAAGCTATCATTCTTTTTTACCTTCACTCTACATAATGTATCTGTTCTTCCTTTGCCTGTTTTTATGACTTTTAATTTTTATTCTTTATTTTGTATTTTTATTTTATATTTATTTTATCAAGTTTTTAGCGACTTGATGTGTCTTGATGTGATTTTCTTCATGTCTCTTCTGCATTGTTTTTGTTGAGCTACTTGGATCTGTGAGTTTATGGTTTTCAACAAATTTGGAAAAATTTAGCTATTATTTTCTGTGTGTGTTGGAATTGATTATACTATCTCCTGAGTTTCATTTAATCACCGTAGTTTTGCCCATGTTTCCTCTCAGTCTTTCTCATCCTTGCCATGTCTGTGTTCTGGGACTCTTGAGACCTCGTCAGAGCAGGTCAGTTCCCCAAATACCTATAACTCTCTCTGTGCAGCCTCTGTGATGTGGCTTCCTTCGTCCCTTTTTCTCAGTCATCACTTCTGCATGCCCTTTCAATACTCATATTCACAAATCAGCTGAAATCTTTTGCCTACTAATTGCCCCTTTTCTATGTTCATAGAGGACTGAACTCAAATGTCACTGCCTCAGAATGCCTTCTCTGACTATCCTGATAAATATTAAAGTTTCCTAAGCATTCATGTTTTATGTCTCACCAAACACTGTAGCTCTCCAAATGGTCTTATTTATGTGCTTACTGCTTGTCTGTATCTCCCACTAGAACATAAGATTCATGAGGGCAGGAGTGTATTTATTTTGTTGACTTTATGATTGTCAGCACCTAGCATAATTCCTAGCACATAGTAAATACTTCATAAGTATTTTCTGGTGAATCAATGAATGCACGAATCCTGAGCCTGACAACATGCATCATAATTTGGTGTCCCTTAATTTCTCCACTGTGAGCACCTGAGTTCCCTTCAAGCTTATCTTCCTATCGCACCTTACCATGAATTATGATTTTGAAACTTTGTGTAAGCTCTTTTCTTTCTTAATGCTGAAATTATACTTCTTTTAAGGCCTGCTTCAGATTTCATCTTCTCTATGAAGCTCTTCATGAAGGTCATATTGCTTTTCTTTTTTTTTCATTCTGTGAACTTTAATGGTATATAGATAGTCTTAGAAACATTTTAATGGTTTATTTTATATTTCTTTATTCTTTAATTATTTCATGATTTAGTTTTGATTCCCTAATACAGCAATCCCCAACCTTTTTGGCATCAAGGACTGGTTTCATGGAAGACAATTTTTCCACAGTGTGGGAGGGATAGGGGGATCTAATACAGATCATCAGGCATTAGATTCTCATAAAGAGGGCACAACCTAGACCCCTCGCATGTGCAGTTCACAGTAGGGTTTGCACTCCTATGAGAATCTAATGCCAGGCTGTTCTGACAGGAGGTGGAGCTCAGGCCTTAATGCTTACTCGCTTGCTGCTCACCTTCTGCTGTGGCACTGGGTTCCTAACAGACCACTGGTGCTACCAGTCAGTGGCCAGGGACTTGGGGACTCCTGCTCTAATAGAATTATAAATTTCTGAAAGCCAGGGATACCTACTATATCTTCTAAGAAATGTTGGTGTAAACCAGGCATTTAAAAAGATATTAATGATGCTCTGTCTTTATGTAGCTACACAAAGAATATTACTAAGTTTTTAAAATGTATATCTATATACTTAGGAGACTAACAGCATAATTCACTGATTCATTCATTTATTTATTCCATAAGTATTTATTGAGTGCCTTTTATGTGCTGGGCACTGCTTTAGGTGCTGAGGATACATAAAAGTATAAAACTACATTAATAACTAAAATCCCTGCCCCTTTTGAGCCTACATTTTTGGGGGTTGACAGAGAAAAAATAGTTTAATAAATAAAATATGTTATATGTTAGGAAGTCATATATGTAAAGCAGGACCTTTAAATTTGAAGGAGATAAAAGCCTCAATAGCTTAATTAAAATGTAAGCATTAGCTCCTCAAAATCTTAGAAAAAGACATTTGCCTTATCTTATGTTTAGATATAGATTCTTTTGTCTGTTTTTAAACAAAGAATAACTATGTGGGGTTGAAAGAGAAAGAAAATTAGTGCATTTGTTTTAACATGAAATAATTAGCAAACAATGAATTTGGACTTCCTCTAATGTGATTTGAATTATCTATGATTTATTTTGAGCCACAGAGATTGACTTAATGCAACCCTGAAAACTGCCAAAGAGGAAATTTTATTCTTGACTTAAAATTTTTATATCACCAGGAGATAATCTTTGTACCGCGAATTGCTTGGGATATATTTGGTTTGATCATTGCTTTCTTGAGTCCTGCTCCCCATTCTCCCATAAATGCTCTACTTCTGAAATGTTAAAATAGTCCTCTCACTATACCCTTTTCCCAAAATCCACTCCAGATGGGGCACATATGTGGAGTTCTTTGTGGCAATTTTGTTCAATCACCTCTCAGGGTCTCTGTCCATAAGGGCTCATTAACAGGCATGTAGTCAGTAGGCATGCAGGTAAAATTTTTGGTCCAGCAGCGATGTTGACTAAAAGTATGTATTTTTGGTTATTTACGTGGCTTAAATGTCCTCTAACTTCCCTAATCCTTTTCCCTGAACAGTTTGCTCTAATTTCTTAGTCTATTTTCAGAAAGTAGCGCTTTGGAGGAAGTTAAAAATGGAGTATTAACAATTGCTTTTTGTAGTGTGGACAAAGAATAAAAGAGTATTATTAGGTTAGCAAATGTATTGGTTGTAGAAATATTAATGACTATCAAAAATAAATATCCATTCATATAAAAATTCTAAATTGTGAAGTAGTAGTAGACTTTAAAGCTAAATATTATCTGCACTTTAAAAATGTGTGATGTAAATATAGTCTAATAACATTTATAGGATTCATATTTTAAAGATTGGATTAATTTCTATTTGTTTTTCATTTTAATAAATGTCAAAGTATAATGTATTATGAACAATGCAGGGAATAGAATTTTTGAAATTTCCAGGGCATTCATAATTTATCAGGTCTATCTGTCTTTTTACTCAAAACAACTTGGTATTCTTAAAATAAAATTATAAAACCGAATGTATTTAAGATCAAGGTAAAATATTGCCGGGGCTCAGAAAGAGAAGGCAGAAGATTGAGGCTATGTAAGATGTCTCTCTGACTTTTTCATCTCATGTTTTTGAGCATGATCTCAAGTCCATTTATTCATTCAGCAGATATTTATTGAACGTCTGCCATATGCCAGATAACTTTCTAAGGGCTGGTGATAGAGTAATGGAAAAAATATTCCTGTCTGTGGAGTTTATAGTCTAGAAAAGGAGCTAGACAATGAAAAGAAAATGGCAAAAGAAATTGCTACATTAGATAGCAATATGTGCTAAGGAAAACAAGCAAAGCAAGGCAGGGGACTGAACTTTTAAATGTGACCAGAGAAGGCTTAATTGAGAAAGTGACTTGAAGTAAAGACTTGAAGGAAAAAGATTCCAAACTGGGGAAAGGCTGCTTGAGGCTAAGGAAAAAATGAATGTAGGAATCCTGGGTAAGAACACATTTGGCTTGCGAAGGAACCGAAGGAGGCTGCTGTGACTGGAGTGGAGTGACCAAGTCGATGACGGTTTTCATCTATCTCTGCTCAAGCTGCTATAACAAAATACCTAAAACTGAGTAATTTATAAGTAATAGAAATTTATTTCTCACCAGTTTAGAGACTGGGAAGTCAGAGATCAAGGTGCCAGTAGACAGATTCAGTGTCCAATAAGGGCTCACTCTTTACGACACAGGATGGCGCCTTGTTGCTACATCGTCTCATGGCAGAAGGGCAGAAGGGCAAAGAGGACAAACTTTAGAATTGAAAGGACTTTGTAGATCACCCAGTTCAACTCCCACATTACATTTATGAAATTCATTTTTTCATGCATGTATTTATATATTCACTAATTCAACTAATATTTACTGAAGACCTATTATGCACCAAACACTCCTTTAGGAACTTGGGGCACAGGAATAAACTAAACAGATGAAAATAAACTAAACAGATTCTCATCTGTTTAGTTTATAAAGGCTATTGATTTACTTGGGTGGTGCAAACTCCATCCCCTGCAATTTACCACTTGAATCACCCTTCTTCATTCTATACATTGTAACATGAGGACAAATCACAGGCAGACCAAGTTCTTGAGTTACCATATCTCAGCACATGTTTGGCCTTTGGTAGGAATTAGTGACTCACTCTGTATACACAAGGTATCCAAGATATGCAGATTTGTGATATATGGATTTTGCTGTGGTTTGAATATTTGTGTCACTCCAAAATTCATGTTGAAACTTAATCCCCAATGCAATAGTATTAAGAGATGGGGCCCTAAGGAGGTGACTAGGCCATGAGCACTCTGACCTCCTGAATGGGATTAGTGTCTTTATAAAGCACTCGGGGGAGTAAGTTTGTCCTTTCTGCCCTTCTGCCCTTCTTCCCTTTTGCCATGAGAGGATATAGCGACAAGGCACTATCCTGGGTAGTAAAGAGTGAACCCTCGCTGGACCCTGAATGTGCCTGCTGGAACCTTATCTCTGACTTCTTAGTTTCTAAAATTGTGAAAAATAAATTTCTATTACTTACAAATAACTCAGTCTTAGGTATTTTGTTATAGAAGCTTGAGCAGATTAAGAGATTTTAATAAGATGAAGATTTCCGACCTGCTTGATGGATTGTCTATGGTCAATGGTATCAGCAGGCCAGTTGGATATCTAAAAGATTCAGTTAAATTGCAGATCCCTGAACATTTGTGTGTTTTTTTTTCTCCCTTTTGGGGATGTATGCTACTAAGGCATATAAAATTCTTGCCAGTTTCTGCTCATAAGCATGATTTAATCAATCTAATTGACATTGTGATATTCTGTAAAACGTAAAATGAGTAAGACCTTTGTGTGCTAGATTGTGTCAGATAGTGACTTAGCCCTGAAACAAGATTGTGAAGGTACATTGGTATCCCTGCTAGGTAAAAACAAATTACTTTTTTGTGGGACTTGCAATCTGATAGAGATGAAAAGGCATTTGCCAGACCAATAGCTATGTAACAGAATCTAGAGGCTATATTAATTTCTCCTTTTAAATATACTCTATCTGGTGTAACCACTGCAATTGGGATTGCCACCTGATTAAATGTATAACAACTCCTGATCCTTTTGCCTTTTACACAGGCCAAAAAGAGAATCCTTTTGCCTATTAAACAGGACAAAAAGGAGAATTAAATTGGACTCATCCTTCTGGACGGCTTAGAGGACTATTCCAGAATATAATTTTGGCAGTGTTGAATGAACCTTTGCAAAGACGAAAAACTCTGATCTCATGAGCTTGCTTAGGGCTGAGCTGGGTGAAAAGGTGTGCTTCACCACTGTGGTGATCCATGTCAGATTTCTGCTTATTAAACCTATAGACAGTTCTTCTGATTATAATTATATTGTACAGCATAATGATTTAGCAGGTTGCCTACTTGTTTTATTGAAACCTCGTGATCAGTTAGCCACTACTGAAGATACTTGCAGGTCAAACATGATTGCTTATTATGGCAATTATGCTTACCTTGTTTTTGGTGGTTAAATGCTGCTATTTGACTTCTAATATTCCAGAATTCTACCATCTACTTTAAAATCAGGAAGCCCATTTCAATGGTGGCATTTCCCACTACTATCCCTAGCTTACCAAAGACAGCCACCACCCACGGGGCTCTTCCAGGATGTTAACACGCCCTCATTAATGCCTTAGCGGAGGGAACGTACTTGGACTCTCTCAAGGAACATGGTGAGGGTGGGTGTTCAGGTTCTCTGAAATGTTCCTGTCTTTTTAAGCTTTCGGTCCTTTCTTCTGTTTTATGCCAAGGAAGTTCTGACATCTCATCACGATTGAACTGAGTTACCTTTCAGTCTACATGTCAGATAATCAGCCAGCCTGCTGGAAACCCACATAGTTCCTTTATTCTCTGGTCAGGTAAACCATAATAAAACATTTGATTTGATCCAACATTATATTTTATTTTTCTGGGTCTCACACCCATAGAAACAACTGTCACATCTATTTATGTTCTCACCAGACTTCCATTTAAAGAATGTTTAATGCTAAAATAAATTTAGTAGACATAATTAGGAATTTAATGGAAAAAAATAGAAACTAGCAAGTGGGTGGCATTTTTCAATTCCTCTTCTGATTTATAAGCTTCCATCTGGTCTGTCCTTTTCTTTCCTGGCCAAACGGTGAGGAAGGCAGAACTTGTCTTTTTCTCTGTCTTACTTTTGCTTTTAGCGATTTTCCTTATGTTCTGGCCAATGTATATTTTCAACATCTTGCTTTTCTTTTGGAGTACGAACTCTCTTCCCCTAGCTATGATAGGCCACTTGTCTCTTTGGAGCATGTTGAGATCTGACTGTCATTATAGGTCTTGAGGCAGTGAAGGTAGTGGGGAGAATAGGCACCCTTTGTGAAGGTAGCAACTTTACATGAAGTTATCACAGGATATTCAAGAAAGGGGAAGCTACTCTTTACAACATATTGGGGGCCACTTCTGCTGACAAGTGAGGCACAGGGATATTAGGCTGAAAATACTCAAACTTGACTGAGTCTAACAAAATGTCTTCCTCCCAAGTCTTAGGTGCCTATTCCTTCCAAATAATGTCTGAACTTTCACACAGATACTTAATCCATCTGTAAATTCGTCTTATATTGTAATCCTACAGTTCACATGATTATATTTTGGGTTTGATTTTTAGTCATATCTGCTTTATGACTCCAGAAAATAAGAGGTTCTTAACAGTTACCAAAGACATTTTCTGGTACTCTATGACTCATCAATTCTTGTAGTTGTGCTTATTACTGTAACTGTCAAATTTTTCAGCCACTTTGTCACTCAAAGTCTTGCCTTCAATAGGCAATTCATTCCAAGCAGCGACAGGTAATAACTGAAGTCATCTTGATACAATTGCTTGCTACAGATTAACAGTATCCCATTTGCCATGAGCAAGCAGATTATAGCTATGTTCAAGGTAAAGAGGTAAGTAACCTAATTACAGAATCCTATCTTTGAGGGTCAGTTTCCTGGGACCATTCATGGTACCAAGTACTCTATCAATCAAGGTCCAGAAACCAACCATGATAGATATTTCAAAGAAGGACTTTAATTGAAGGAATTGATTACTTGATCTATTATTATCTGTTGTGCTATAACCAATTACCTCAGAATTTAGTGACTTAAAACAATAAACATTTATTATCTCACAGTTCCTGAGGTTCAAGAATCCAGGAGCAGGTTAGAGTCTCTCATCAGGCTGCAGTCAAGCTGTTGGATGGGACTGGAGTCATCTGAAGCACTGGCTAGAGATGGAGGATCTGCTTCCAAGATGGCTCACTCACATGGCTATTGGCAGGAGGTCTCAGTTTCTTGCTGGCAGTTAGCAAAAGCCCTCCAGTCTCTTGCCACATGGTCCCCTCCACAGGGCTGTTTGCGTGTCCTTACAATGTAGCAGTTGACTTCTCCCAAAAAGAGTAATCTACAAGAGAGAGAGATAAGGAGGAAGCTATGATACCTTTTATGACCAACGCACATACCATCACTTCTATTGTATTCTACTCATTGGAAGCAAGTCACTAAGTCCAACCCACCCTCAATGAGAGATGAATTAGGGTCCGTCTTTTGGAGAGAAAAATGTCAAAAATTTTTGATGTATTTTAAAACCATCACACACTGGTTTTTGGAGGCTGAAACAGCAGAAAGGGAATGCTATTGTAAGCCCAATATCAGTACCTATGGAAAGTAGCTACTATTGGGGATGAATGAATAAAAGGGTGCTGGTATATCTAGGAGCTCAGGGGATTGATCTGTGTGCCAGTGCTTTGACCTCAGAGTGTCAGGTATCCTGCAGCTGTTGGGGGGATCTCTAAGGAGGCTGCCATGTGGCTAGTGTTCAGACTTCTGATGGAGAGATGACATGAGGCTGGTGTTCTATGAAAAGGGCATGGTGTCACTAGTACTCTGTCCCTGAAGAGGCACAGCAGGCTGGCAGTTGTACCTCTAAGGGGTGAAGCATCTTTGGTACTGCGGCTGTTTTCTGTGGTTGGAGGGAAAGGTACAGGAACTGTAAATAGAAAGGGAGTTTACTCTTCCCTCCTCCTGTCTTTCAATTTTACACCAGTCCCTTTCATTGACAGAGGCTAACAGGAATCCATCTGGCAAGGGAATATTGAAAATATAGTACAAAGGAGTGGAGTATGGATGGGTTGACTTGGCACTGAGAGACAATAGGTAACCAAGAGGCACAACATGATTTTGTTTTATGGGATTTTTTTTTTTTTTTTTTTTTTGTAGACACCACTTTTTAAATCATGCTTTTAAATTCTTGCCGTTGAACAAGAAGGGTGATCATACCTGGTCTAGATCCCTGTACTACCTCTTCCCTGTAAGTGGCTAGTCCCTGGTATGAATTGGATATTCTAGTATTTTAAAAGTAACCAAGATATGCAGATTTGTGATTGAGGGATTTTAATGGGAAGAAGGCTTGAAAAGTTGAAATCACTTTGGACCCCCAGAGACCAATTGGCTATGTGGGGATGGAGGCTGTACATAGGTTGGATACCTAGAAGTCTCCTTCAGGTCACTGATAATGGTCCATTCTCTCTACCCCTCTTCCCTGTTTGCTTCACAAATATGATAAATGTGCTCCAGTTTATAGTTATTCTATAAGATTTGCTCCAGGCCAGAGCTGAACCAAGTGCCTTCCTAAAGGTTTGCAGCTTTGGAATTGGGTCATCTTAAATTTCTGTAAAAGAATATTGTCATCACATGAGTAGTCCAGAACTCATTTTCCCCCAGATATCCTTTGGGCAAAGATCACCATATGGGCAAGTTCTTCCCACTCCCTCACGAATCATCCATTCAATCCCACCTGTTTTGCACATCCTGGACAGGTTTTGTTCCCAACCTAGACTCTTAGAGCCACCACCAGGAACTCTAAGGGATTGTGAGATTTGGTATCCAGGGAGTGTCTCCAGCCATGTGGGTAGAGCAGCTTAACTACATTCTGCTTTGTTAGCTTGTACTTGTTCTCTCTTTACATTCTCACCAGACTTCCATTTAAAGAATGTTTAATGCTAAAACAAATTTAGTAGATACAATTGGGAATTTAGTGGGAGACATATTAGCAACTAGCACTTGGGCAGCATTTTTCAATTATCTTCTGATTTATGAGCTTTCATCTGGTCTGCCTTCCTTTTCCTGGCCAAATTGTGAGGAAGGCAGAACTTGTTTTTGTCTCGTCTCACTTTACCTTTTAGGGATCTTCCTTCTTACCTCCCTAGTGGATGCTATTTTGTACCCCACTCTGATGGTGCTTTTGTGATAGGATAACCTAATGAAATTCAAACTGAGTATCCATTTCCTTATCTGCTTATTCGACTGACTAGTCACCTCCTCTCTTTGGATATCTAACAGGTACTTCACATTTAAAATGCCCCAAATTGAGCTCCAGATTATTACCATTCCCCTAAACATACTCTTTACTCAGCTTTCCCATTTCAGTTGATGAAAGCACCATCCTTCCAGCTGCTCAGGCTAAAAATCCCCCACAGTTATTCTTCTAACTTTTTTTTCTTCCTCTTTTTTCTCATAACCCAACTGCTAGCAAATCCTATTGGCTCTACTATTAAAATATATCTAGAATGTGCCCACATCTCATCAGCCCTTATGACTAGTTCCCTAATCCAAACCACTGTCACCTCTCACCTTGATTTATGCCATAACCTCCTTCTGTTTCATCTGCTCCTATCCTCCCCAACTTCAGTCTATTCTCAACATAGCAGCAGAGTGATCCTTTAAGAATGTAAGCAGAGCATGTCACTCTTCTTCTTAAAACCTTCTAATTTCTTCCCATCTCACTGATGGTAAACACCTGTCTTTATGTGGCTAGTGGCTACAAGGGTTCTTTGATGATCTGGTCCCCCACTCATCCTTTGAACCTTATCTCCTATTCTCTTCCCTTTGCCCCATTCTATACTTAACTCACTGTACTCATTTTTTTTTTTTTTTTACAAATCAGACAAATTCTTGATCATTGTACTTGCTTTTCTCTCTGCTTAGGATATCCCTTCTAGTCTTCTCTCAAATATCACCTTCTCAGTGAGGACCTCCTTGATCACTGATATTAAAACTGCAACCATTTCAACTTCCTTCCTAGCATGTCTTATCCCTCTTCTCTATCATATTTTTATTCATAGCACTAATCACCATTGGCAAACCCAAGCAACCAGGTAAAAAACACATTTTACTTATGTATTGTTGGTTGCATGTCTCTCTCCATTACCATGTAAGCCATATGAAGGGGTGGAATTTTGTATGTTTAGTTTATTACTGTGCTCTAAGTTCCTAAAGGAGTGTTTGGTGCATAATAGGTCTTCAGTAAATATTGGTTGAATGAATGAATATACAAATATATGCATGAAAAAATGAAGCTCATAAATGTAACGTAGGAGTTGAACTAGATGATCTATAAAGCTCTTTCAGTTCTAAATCTATGAAGGTGAGGCTCAAGGTGGGGTTCCTTCTGGGCTGTGGCAATAGGCTATATATTTAACATCTGGTAATAAACTAGAACTGAATAATCAAAACTGATGCCAGCCATAAACAACCACCTGGCCTTATTGATCATGTATATAAGCAAGATACCAACCCCACTTCTACCTAGGAGTATTTGCATTTTAAAACGATTCTCTAAAAAATTGAGAAGCCAAAGGTTATCATTTTCGAATAGAAATTTCAGCTTTCTAGCATGCCAGTAGTAGGAAATATTTGACAGTTCATCTCACCTCCAGAAAGTATGTCTGTTTTGCACTCTCATAAGCTGAACCCTGAATTTTATGTAAATCTCAAAGATTTAAACATACTAAAAATAGATTTTGTGTGATGTTTTCTCCCTGGGTTAGTAGAATTTTCTCTGCTTTAGTTTAGTTGTTCAGCAGTTGAGTAAAAAAAAAAAAAAAAAAGCAGTTTTTAGTTTTAAGTCCTTAGAAATATATTTTAGAAGGTTGACACTAAGAAGTAAGCCCCCAAGGAGCTTTCAGTAGTGAAACAATTAGCCAGCAAGGCCGTCTCTTATCTGTGTCAGCGTTTGATAGTGGTATAATACATACTGACTTAGCCTGCTGTGGGCATTGTTATATTAGAGAAAAAATATATAAAGAAGGATTACATTGAAAACAGTGACCAAATCTTCAGTTCGCTGGCAAAGAATAAAATGACTCATCTATTTATTCATTTGACAAATATCTATTGAGTTCTTACCATATGCCAGACAATAATCTAGGCATTTGTGATACATGAAACTCCTTTTCCTGGAATGGGTTGTGTAATTCATTCAGTCAACATTGATTAAGCACCAGATGTGTGCCAGATACTGTGCTAGGTTCTGGATATGTGAAATAAAGTGGTATGGTCTTTGTCGTTAAGGAACTTTCTCTCCAGGAGGAGGAAAACAGGTTTTAGATATCTGGACAAAGTGCAGGAGGAGAACACAAAGGATGTTCAGTTTTGTCTCTGGAGTCTGATAAAATAAATAAAGGATTCCTAGGGAAAGGGGTGCCTGGAATGAGTGTAGGTAAATGAGTAGGTATTTGTTAGGATAGGAGGTCGGGGATAGGAGGTCGGCTTTTCAGACAAAGGGATCCACTAAGAGAAAAGCCAGGAAGTTATGAAACCACATGGTAGAGTCAGAGAGTTGTAAAAATTTTGAGGTCAAGACAACTGCTAGGCTAGATAATTTAGGGTCTTCTATGTCATTTTAAGAATTTTGCTCTTTTCTCTGTGAACTATGGAAAACCTTTGAAGGATTTTAAGAAGGAGGGTTACATGATCTCTCTTGGATTTTAAAGATCACTGTCACTTCGGTAGCATTTGGAAAATGACTTAGAGGAAGTGAGAGGAGAGCTTAAGAGACAGTTGGGTGACTATTTCCAAGTTTAGTTAAAAGGTGAATGCAGGCTGAACTCTAATGATCAAAGGAGGAAGGAGAGGAGGGTGTAGGTATAAGAAATGGTAAGGATATGAAATTGAAAAGCCTTAGTTAATGGGTCTGGGAGACAGAAGGAGGTAAGAAAAAGGGAGGATTAAAGAATGACTTTTTGCTTTCTGACTTTAGTAAAGGAGTAGGTGATGGTGTCTTCAACAGAGAGAAGGAAAGGTAGGAGGAGAGCAGATTTCCAGTTTTGGAAATGAGTTCGGCTCAGAGTTGACTGTGTGGGCTGGCTAGAGCTCCATAGGTAGTTAGCCCACATAAGTGGTCAGTAGTTAACCTCATAGGCATTGGTAAGCTCAAGTAGAAGGTGTTTATGAACGAGAAGAGTTTGGAGATCACCAGCAGATGAGTGAGATGATAAGTCTGCTCAGATACCTTCCCTTGAAGGACTTCCCAAACCTTTACACTAGAAATTGGTTCATCATCTGAAGTGAGTTATTTTTTCAGTTGGTATGTTTGAATCAAGATCCAAAAAATGTAGCCGAAGAAAGGGGAATGGTATAAATGACTTAAGGTACTTCCAACCAGTCAAGTCCATGGTTAAAAGCCAGGGGAGTCTGCCTTAGCTGAAGTGACCATCTCCATATGACTTGAAGGTGCGGGACAAGAGCCGAATAGGACTTGGTAGTCCTCATTCACTTCCCTTCTTTCCTGGTTGAGACTTAAAATTCAAGCATAAGAATTTCATTCCTTAAGCTTCAGAATTTGACTACAGTTAATATCTATATTCCCTTATTAAGTGATAGGGCTTAATATTTTACCAATTATATATATTTTTAATAATAACACAATTTCCATGATTTGCTTCCAAAATAATTACTTCCATATCTGTGGCCCCATAACACTTGATTAATACCTCTGTCATGGTTCTAATCTACTGCTATTCATATTATTCTTTCCATGACATTCTCTATCAGATTATGTCTGCAAGGTCAGAGACCTCATTCTATTCATCACTGTATCAACATCAAAATAGTAGATGTTCAATTAAATGTTTGAGTGAATTAATAATTTATGAAAGTAGTACTTGACTGACCTTTTAAGTTTCAAAATACTTTATTTTGTAACAGTAACATGGGCATCCTCCTTAGGAGGTAAATCTCTTTATTATCCCTATTTAACACATGAGGAATATGAGCTGACAAGATTTCATGGCTCTAACAAGTTTACACAGCCATTAAGGGATGGAACTTGTGTTTTTTCAAACCAGTTCTTTCCCTTTTCTCTCTGTATTGGTGAGCCTCCCCTTCATCCACCCCATAAAAAGGCTCTAAAAGGGGAGAATACTAAGAGCACTAGGCCCTTCTGAGAAGTATGGAGTAAATGAGGTTTTGTCTCAGAGCATGGAAGCTGGGAATAGAGGTCAAAAACTACATCCACTGCCAATTTTGTCTAGAGTAGCCTTGAAAGCTAATATCTTATAGAGACACTACTGAGCTCAGACTTCCACAGAGGACAGGTCAGCAGTAATCCTGGCATTATGTGCTCTCAGGCCTGTGACCACAACATAAATGCCAGTGAAAGAAATGTTAGTTTGTGAACTCCGTTTGAAAATGCAGGTGTGGTTGCATTTGAAAATGCAGGATCCAGGAATACAAGGAGTTTGAGTTACAGTGGCAGATGTTAAATATGCATCTTAAGAAAGGATCATTGGGGTTTATAATAGTATTCACCACATTCCAGTTTTATTTTCTCAATTCAAAAAAAAGGCTTCTGTTGCCATAAACTCCAAGTGTACATTTAAAAAAATATTATTCATAGTGGCAGAATTCAGTAGGCTTTAATAATGGGCCAGGTAAAGTGAATTCTTGGAAAATAAGTGCTTTGAGGGTTAAATGATTCTAGCTGAGGGTGGATCCTCTACCATTTTGGGGGCAAGAGCTCTTTCACTTAGGCTCTGTGGGGTAGGGTATAAAGGTAGGGTTAAACAAAAAGAAGGAAGAAGAAAGAATATAGTAAGGACAAGATTTCTGATTTCTAATATATTTATAAATTTAGCTCTCCCTCTCCCAACCATGTGATGCCATGTCAGTTGGCTGATCCCTTTGGATTAGTCTTCCTGGCTCTCTGATATGCTGGTGTACGTTGCATACCATAGCCAAGGTGGTAAGCTGCCTGTGAGTAAATGTTAATGCCTTCTCCTCTTACAAAATCTAAAGAATTGGAATTTGCCACTGTGCTTCCTGGTGTTTATGTGTGCATGGGGGTCTCTGACAGGGTCTCTGAGACATCTCTATTTGTATGTATAACAACTTGGAAAATCTTTGCATTCAATTGTTCAGTTGAATCTCCCAGGACCTTCAAAGATCTTTGGGAAAGGGAATGCCATTATGTGCAGTCATTATCTCTATAAAAGAAGTCACCAAACAGTGTCACCTCATTTATTCTTCTTACCACCCTTGCTTCACCTTCCTGACAATGGTTTCTAGGCACACACCTCCATTCTGTTCTTGCTTCTGTTGGTTTCTCCTTCATCACTCATCAATAACAAACAACAACAAAACTCAGGCATTTGGCCAAATGACCTTTCCACTTGTCTTATCTTTCTGTCTGATTCCATTCTATGATGACAGAATGGAAAATCCTTGAAGGCAGGTGCTATACTTATTCACAATTTATATTCAAGACCAGGCATCTTTTAGATGTTTATTAAATTTTATATAAAAAGCATTAAAAAACTTTGATGGAATGACCCTAGAAATACTTTATCTTCTCTTTTTATTTTCTTCTTCTCTTTTAGTGGCTGGTAGAAATAGGAAAAGGTGGGGGGCAAGTCATTTAGATGGGGAAAGACATTTCTCTAAATGTCAATACTTATGAAACGCCATTTTAAACCTTTGTAAATGATTATCTTCCTCAGTACTGATGAGGCAGTTTCACATTGCTGCTCAATTTATTTACTCAGGAGACCAATTTATTTCACTACCTCTGTACTAACTGTTTGCATTGACATCTAGGTCTGCTTTGAGCAAGCAACTGTGACAAGTTGTTTATTGAACTGTAAACAGGTATTGTCTGAAGCTAAACAATGGCTTTATCTAATTAGGAGACCCTGGGTATCATCTTAGCCCCATGTGGCTATCCTAACCCAGCCTAACATCTCCTGCAGACTTCCCATGCCTTTTAAAATCTTCTTGCTCACAGTAAAACCCTTCATCACAAAGTGAAGAATAATCCTTATTTTGTCCTGTAACTGTACATCCTGGTGTTTTGTGCAAAAAAAGGACTGACTGCAATAAACTGTGTAAGTGCGGCCCGATTTAGAATGGTTGAATAAGAAAAGGAAAACATGAATGAGATATAAAAAGAAAAGGATGAATAAAGATGAACTGGGTCTGTTGCCTAGGCTGTATAAAGGCCTTGTATAAATTAGAAAACATTTTCCTACCAAAAGGGAACTTAGTGAAATGATGGCGATATGAGTTTTCAAAACAAAAATACAGGTATGATTATGGAAAGCGTAATAGCAGAGCTGAGAGAGGAACAGTGAAGTTTCTGAACTCAGATTGAAACGGAGCAGGTACAAAAGCACTTCGGAGGCCTCATCTTAGCCGCCATCGCTGTGTGTCTGAAGATGCTAATTGAGCACAGCAATCAATGTCTTTTGTTTTTAGCTGTCAGCACTTTCCTGAAGGGCTTTGCCCAATGCTAGAGGGAGAAACTCTTAACGAAGCTTTGAAGCTTCGCTTTTCAGTAGCTATTATTATTACAGTTTCCTCTTGGAAGGAAAAAATTAATTGCTATTAAAAAAAAAAAAAAGCCACTGCAGTGAAGTTTTCAAATGTGTGGCCAAACGTAGATCACTTTCTTAAAAAAAGAAAAAAAAATTGGCCAAGGGCTACTCTACTGCTATACATTATAAAGAAAAAGGCTACATAAAAGTGAGCAGGGAGATGAGGTATTTCTTTCAGTCACAATATAGACATTATGTTTATTTTATCATAAAGCCAGATTTTCACATTCCTTTTGTCTCTCCCCAGGCATTGAGAGTTGCTTTCTTGGTTGCTTCCTTAACGATTTGTGTAATTAGTTTCACTCACTGAGGCCCAATTGGTGGGTTCATTGTGAGTGTCTCATGAAATATGAATCTATTTAAAAATTAATAGTAAATCAATATTAATTCAATAAAATATTTTAATCTGAGGTATAAATATTTTATACCTTCACACAGACATGCAGATTTCAAAAGCCGTTTTCATGTTTCTGACAGGCTGTCCAGTTTTGCCACGACGACATTGAAATTATTCCTCCTCGTTCCGTGTGCCAGCTCTGGGCTCTCTCAGGAAGAGCTGCCCAGGTCAATGGTTATGTTTATTCAAACTGCTGAAGGAATGCAAATGAGATGCTTGCTGCAGAGGAACACAGGAAAGTTTACCTTGTTTAATCGAATTTATAGTTTCTCATGTCCCTGCCTGGAATAGACTGAAAGGGAGTCTCATGCAGTCTTAGAGGTTAATCCTTGTTCACACCAGGTTTGACTCATATCAACACTGGCACACTGTGGCACCTGAAGGCTTCCCTGACAAGGGGCTCTAAGGAGATGGACTGCCACCGATCTAGCTGAAATTCAGCTAGCTGATAAAACCAGAGATTTACTGGAGCAGACAGGCCAGAGCTTAAACAGGCTTCTCTCTCTATTGAAACCCCTTCTGTCACTTGAATCAGTCATCTTCCCTGTCAGGCAGCATCAGCTAAAACAATAGAGTGGCGTCTGAGTTTAGCTGAAAAGAAGGAGATGTCAGATAACAGATAGGAGTGTGTTATTCTGATCCGTGAGGTTTGGTCCACTTGCAGTTCTCTGCCTGAATTCTGAGAGGGTGTTTCCTACTCCAGGTGCAGAATAAAGCCATAAAGACTTTAGAGCTAAGGTAATGATAATGAATTAGGAGGGGAAAAATGGTGTCAGTACTGATTCAATACAAGAAGTGCTAGGTAGTGGCTAAAACAATAATTTTCCTCCTGTTGGGGTTTCTACCTTCATTTGTCTTTAATATATCTGTGCTACCTGATGCCTAAGCTATATTGGTAGACAGAAATAAGCTCCCAAAGAAGAAAATGGAAGCTTGAACGCATTAAAAATTCATTGGCTATGGTTTCTTCTTCAGGGAGTGATGGTAAATGAAGCAATTGAATGACCGAATGTTTTCTGTGCATAGCCCAAGCCCTGGAGAACAAGTCTACACAGGTTAGAATAGCCCCAAACTAGGAAGCGAATGTTATAAACACAGTAGGGAATTTAAATAAGATGCCTAACAGACAAGACTTGAGCCCTTCACATCTCTGTGGGTCCCCAGAGCCCTGCATAGAGTCTTGCATTTAGTAGGCCTTCAACATACATTTTGCTCAAGGGATGAATATTTATATATTCATTTTTGGCAGTTACTTAATTTGCCTTTACAGTGTTCTCTGCACACAAAGTAGGTGTATTTCAAAATCGTGCCCTAGAATGATATATATGCTTAACTTTTCAGAAATTTATTGTTGTATTTTCATTTTAGAAGAGAAGGTTGCAACTTCGTAGAAACGTATTGCTGCTGCTTATTGAAGCTAAGGGAATGTCGCCGCATCAATCAGGCCTCATGGCAGGGCTCTCTTTTCTGTGTGTGGGAGGGCACCAGGAACTAATGTTTCTTTAAAGTGTCCCCTGGCACTGATAGCACTCTCCTCTTCCATTTTCCTTTATCTGGTAAGCTGCTTTATTTCTGAATGTATCTGAGTGAGTTCTCTGGTCTTCTTTCATAAACCTATTGAGTGGGAGGTGTGGATCAGTATATGCGAAAAGGGCCTGAGTCTGTTGTTAAATCAAGAGGGGGTCTTGATAGGTTGACCGACTGTTCTGTTTTGCCCAGGACCTGTACTAATTTTGGTAGCGAAGTTTCCATGTCCTTGGAGATCCCTGAGTTCTAAGCAGAAATATCAAGTTGGCACTTGATATTTCAGGTCTTGGACTTTTATGTTGTTCTGGGTTTCAGGTAAAAGCTGAACTCCTGGAAGTTACATGGGTTTGAAGATTGAGAAGGACTGACATGTTTCTGATTTTTCTAAGAATAACGTGTAAAATGACAGTTCTATAGTTTAGAGATCTCCCACCTGGTTGTCTTTGCAAGCTCCATTCAGACTCACAAACCACATTTAGAGTCCATGTACAAGAAGAATCTAGCTTAGGAACCACAGCTTGACTGGCAGAGTGGGGCTGGCAGTTCTCTTTTGTCAGAGGACAAGGCAGCTTAGTGGTAAAGCCAGGTTTCAAATCCAATGTCCTTGCCTTGCTTCTAACCACTCTGCTAAGGGGCATTCTGCAGTTAACAGTGATGGTGGTGATTAAACTGTGCTCACTTTTATTGGAGTTGTTTATTCGAGTTTTCCCAGTCAATCATAGCTCCCTTAGAGGCAAGAATCTGGCCTTATTCAACCTTTCATTCTCCCTGGGACCTAGTGGCTTTTGTGGTGTAGGGCAGTCTTTTGGCTTCTTGGGGGGTTGCCTAGCCTCCTGGCAGTGGGTGTTGGTATATAAGAGCCTCAAAGTTGCAGCGCCTTCCTCCTCACTTCCCCCTCATCTCCGTCTTCATTTTCCTGTCACCCCCATTGGAGTTTACTCTGTCTGTCTCCCATGGAAAGTGGGTGGAGGAAACCTTATTATTTACATGGGGATAAAAAATCAGGTCTTCCTAATTCTTGCTGTGTGGGTGTCTAGGTGTGTGTGCACACTTTTGTATATAGAAAAGACGAGGGAGACATAAAGCCTTATTCAGATTTATGTATCCTTTTATGTAGACAGATTTTTAATACTCAGGAACTTGTATATTTCTTCTAAACCACCCATATTTACTGGGAGGACAAAAAATTTATTGCCCTGTTGCCTAAAAGCAGCTGTTCCAGATGTGTGAAGAGAGGCCATATGCAAATATCCCAAAGGTATGACACTTCAAAGGATGACACTTTATTTAATTGTAAATGTTTGGATTTATAAGAATTTAATTTCTTTCAAAGTGGAAAGCAATATGGCATATTAGGAAAAACCAGAATGGTGTAAATTCTAGTATTCTGTGATCTTAGCCAGAAAAATTAGGCTTCTTGAGCTTTATTTTCTTCAACTAGGAAGTGGCACAATGTCTACCTTCTAGGGTTTTTGTGAGGTCTGGGTAGAAGTATTGTTTCAAGTAACAGTTTCTGGCACATCATGATTACTCTAGAAATGGTAGAGTCAGAACTTAGTTTAGCTTAAGAAAGTGCTTTCAAGTATTAGTACTGCCTAGCAATGAAATGGGCTTCACATCATTGAAGGCATTGAAAACAAGGCCAAATCATTATCTCTCTGCGATGCAGTAGAGGGAAATTCTATGCAATGTAGAGATTTCCATTATTTAATAGATCATACGAGGGGTTGAGAAATTCTCACCTAAACTTCTCCATGAAAATACTGAAATTAAACACTTTTTGGACAGTTTTTATGGTAGATATATGAAATTGGTGGGACTCAAAGAAGAATCTCGTTCCCAGAGTGGGGAGACTAGCTGTGAGTCTCCTTTTAGAATGATACTTAGTATTCGCCCTGTCCAGGCATTGTTGGAAGGAATTGGTGAAAAGAGAATAAGGAACCTGGGTGTCTTTCTTCCACTTTGTCATGGCCCCCTTACTTCTTCTGTTCTAGCCCTAGGATTTCTTCTGCTTTCAGAGGAACAGGGAAGGACTTTCACAGTGCCTGGTCATTTAGCTAACATCGCAGGAAGCACTTTTTGAAGAGAGTAGTTATTCGGGAAAGGCTGGGAGAGTGGGTAAAAATTATCTTCAATGCAATCTGTGTGTTTGCTGCCTTAGCTTTATTATGACGGTAATTGATGGGACTTCCAATAGTTTTCCCCTTACACAGGGCTCAAGAGAAATCCAGTTTTGATGACTTTTGGGTGTTTGTATATGGTAAGTAAACAAGTAGCCCCTTCATTAAAGTTAGTTTAAGGAACACAGTTTACCTGATTTTAGTACTGTACATTCCCTAGACCAAGCTTGTTAATCCATGGCCTGCGAGCTTCATGTGGCTCAGGAAGCCTTTGAATGCGGCTCAGCGTAAATCTATAAACTTTCTTAAAACATTATGAGATTTTTTTTTGCAAATTGTTTTCAGCTTATCAGCTATTGTTAGTGTATTTTACTTATGGCCCAAGACAATTCTTCTTCTGGTGTGGCTCAGGGAAGCCAAAAGATGGGACACCCCTGCCCTGCACTATAACCTACAGGACTGTTGGCTTACTGCTAGCAGCACTTTTTTCTTGTGGTTTTAATACTAGAAAATATAACTTCCTTTTAAAAGATGATGCTTTAAAGATCATCAATGAAGTTAAGACCTCAAGTTATCTAAAGAAAACCTTATTATGATTATTATTTTTGCTGCAAACTACAGGAAGCCTTTATTCATAAGGTAGAAGTACCTCAAAAGCTGTCTGATTAAAAACACATTTCTACTGATGTTGTTTGATATGGTTTCTATTCACACATAAATGGAGCTCACAATTAACATGATGCATTAATTATGTCCATCTCAATAGCAAGTAAAATTTTTTTGAAAAAATTACAAGTTAATATTTCTTATAAACGTATACACAATAATTCTCAACAAAGCATAGGCAAATTATATACTGCAATATAGAAAAAGAATAATACATTTTTGGTTGAACATTAAAGTCAAACAATGTAATTTACAGGTTAATGTAAAGAGAAAAATATATGACAGTTCAACAGGTGCAGAAAAAGTGTTGATCAAAATTCAACTTCAATTAATGATACGAATTCTGCAAAATAAAAAGAAGGAAAAATTCTCAGTCTAACAAAAGGCACTTACAAAAATTCTAGTGCTTATATTATTCTTAATGGTGAAATACCAAATGTACTTCCTCACAGAGAAGTAACAAGCATGGTTGTCCACTTTTTATTTATTTATTTTTAAATTTCTTCAACGTTTATTTAAATATTAATCTATATGGAATATAATTTTTTGTGTGTGTCTGTGAAAATGGCCATACTGCCCAAAGTAATTTGTAGATTTAATGCTATTCCTATTAAGCTACCACTGATTTTCTTTGCATAATTAGAAAAAACTACCTTAAACTTAATATGGAACCAAAAAAGAGCCCATACAGCCAAGACAATTCTAAGCAAAAAGAACAAAGCTGGAGGCATCACGCTACCTGACTTCAAACTATACTACAAGGCTACAGTAACCAAAGCAGCATGGTACTGGTACCAAAACAGATATATAGAGCAATGGAACAGAACAGAGGCCTCAGAAATAACACCCCACGTCTACAATCATCTGATCTTTGACAAACCTGACAAAAATAAGCAATGGGGAAAGGATTCACTGTTTAATAAATGGTGCTGAGAAAACTGGCTAGGCATATGCAGAAAACAGAAATTGGACCCCTTCCTTACACCTTATACAAAAATTAACTCAAGATGGATTAAAGACTTAAACATAAAACCTGAAACCATAAAAACCCTAAAAGAAAACCTAGGCAATACTATTCAAGACATAGGCATGGGCAAAGACTTCATGACTAAAACACCAAAAGCAATGGCAACAAAAGCCAAAATTGACAAATGGGATCTCATTAAACTAAAGAGCTTCTGTACAGCAAAAGAAATTATCATCAGAGTGAACAGGCAACCTACAGAATGGGAGAAAAGTTTTGCAATCTATCCATCTGACAAAAGTCCAATATCCAGAATCTACAAGGAACTTAAACAAATTTACAAGAAAAAGACAAACAAGCCCATCAAAAAGTGGGCAAAGGATATGAACAGACACTTCTCAAAAGAAGACATTTATGTGGCCAACAAACATATGAAAAAAAGCTCATCATCACCTGTCATTACAGAAATGCGAATCAAAACCACAATGAGATAACATCTCACACCAGTTAGAATGGCAATCATTAAAAAGTCAGGAAACAACAGATGCTGGAGAGGATGTGGAGAAATAGGAATGCTTTTACACTGTTGGTGGGAGTATAAATTAGTTCAACCATTGTAGAAGACAGTGTGGCAATTCCTCAAAGATCTAGAACCAGAAATACCATTTGACCCAGCAATCCCATTACTGGGTATATACCCAAAGGAATATAAATCATTCTACTATAAAGACATATGCATATGTATGTTTATTGCAGCACTATTTACAACAGCAAAGACTTGGAACCAACCCAAATGCCAACCAATGATAGACGAACATCACACACTGGGGCCTGTCGGTGGTAGGGAGTAAGGGGAGGGATAGCATTAGGAGAAATACGTAATGTAGATGACAGCTTGATGGGTGCAGCAAACCACCATGGTACATGTATACCTATGTAACAAACCTGCATGTTCAGCACATGTATCTCAGAACTTAAAGTAAAATAAAAAAATTTAAATATAACGAATTTTGAAGTATAGAGCATTTTATTTAAAACATCCTTGAATTCTTAAATTTCCCAACATGCTTGTTGGGGAAAAAACATTTTTTGCTATTTGACTGAGTCTAAGGTATTTGAAAGTTGCTCAGAAGCACTTTGTCAAGATATAATCACTTTCTACTTAAAATAATATCGTAGTTTCTCTGATACGAGTTGTAATGGAGTTTTCAGTCTGAGTTTTCCTGTCTACCCTCAAATTCTCCTGATTAATCTGGTGACTTCCATTTTAATGGAATTTCAGTGGGATTTTAATTAAAACATAAACTAGAACTACTTTCATTTCATAATTTTAACTAAAAACATGCACAGAGATGGGATTCCAAATGGATACTGGGAGTTAGAAGAGAAAAAGAAATGTAATTATCACTGATTTACAGTTCTTTGTATCAAGGATTTTGGATTAAAACTATTATATACTACAGAAGATGTATTGGTTGAAATTTTTTTTCTGAGTTTATCACTTAGGGGTCAGTCAGGGGAAAAAAATAGAAACTGCTCTAGGTGTTTCAACAGAAAGAATTTAACATTGAAAACTGCTTTCTCAGATTATAGAAGGGGTCAAACGTCACACAAGAGATGGTGTGGCATCCCAAGTAGTAATAAGAACAAGAAGCTACTACTGTCCCTAGGCCTGGGACAACAGGAGCAATTGGTGTTGCCAGGATCTAGAAGCTGGGCTATCCAGTGGGAGATGAAACCATAGCAACGAGGGACTATCTAGTAGTATCTAGCTTCTCCGGAGTCACAGAGAAGACTTAGTCCCCATTAGAGATTCTATCAAAAGGAATCTTAGAAATGTTGTTTGCTGTGATTTCAAGAAGAGCAGGAAAAAGGTAGTAAATTTTTCAGAGAACATACAGGCAAATGATTGGGACAATGGGAACCAGCATAGATGTTGTTCGATGCATAAAGATATAGGACCTTTGGGTATCAGAGATGAGACAGCTTATTTTCAGTATGCATCTTGGACAACATCTTCAAAATGGTAGTTTGCACGGATTTCTCCTTCCTGAGAAGGAGAAGGTATAAAGGTATAATGTAATCCATTTTTAATGGGCATGAAATAAACAGTTTAATCCCAAGTGTCTGTGGTTATGTTGTGATGCTCAAAAATGAGAGACACCAAGCATTATGCTTAACTTAGATAACGCTCTCTTTATCTCAGTAATATGGGAACTGAAGAGTCCACTGACTAGCAAACATATTCATTCCTCAAAGACACAGGCCAGATTCACTTAACATAGAAGTAAGGCACAATGTAAATGGACCAACTATTTGCGGGCAGAAAGGCAGCAGGCATTCTAAAGATAGACAGGAGAAGAAATCTCCTGCTTCAGCACTTTTGCAGGTCTGAGCAATAGCTGGTAGGAAGAGGATGAGCTGGAGCTATAGAGATACAGTTACTGAAGACTTGAATCTTACAGTGTAAACATTCAACAATTGCTGACAGAAGAAAGAGAGGACCCAGACAGAATCAGGACATGAATATTTTTCTTAAAGTTTCATTGGTTCCCTGGGAAAAAGTGGGAAAAGAGAAAAAGGCAGTGCCTGAACGATGCTTCCCATTTTATTGTTTCTATTTTTAAAGAGAGTTTAACTAATTCATTCATGCATTCAACAAATATTTATTACATTTTTGCCCTGTGCCAGGACAAAATGATAAACTGGGTATCAGTGGCTCCTGCCCTGTGAGAGCTTATAGTCTAGAGGAAGATGCTAACTAATGACCAGAAACTTCAGAAAAGTCTAACAGTTGTTAGCACATATGAAGTGAGGACTTCTAGGGTCTTATCCTGAAGGAGTACCTAATCCAGGTGGAGTGAGAAAAAGGAGGTGAAAGATTAGGGGAAAAAAACAGTCCACAATATTAAGCCTTGCAGGATGAGTAAGAATTGTTCAAGGAAAGGGTAATCAGGAAGAATAATCCAGGCAAAATAATAGCATACCATATATAAATCCTTGCCAGCAAGGAGGGCATGATGTTTTTGAGGATATGAAATTAATTCAAAATGGCTGGTAAACAGATTGTTATATACTGAGTAGCAAGATAAGAAATCAGTTAGGTAAACAGGCTTTAGCTCTTCATAAACCATATTGAGGAATTTAGATTTAACCCATTCATTCATTTATCCATTCACCTATCCATTCAACAAATAGTTTTCAGGTCTATATGCTAGGTGCTTGGCATAAAATGGTGAAGACAGAACCTCTTCTCTCACAGAACCCAGTAGTCTGTTCAGGGAGATAATTTAAAAAGCAGTCTCAGTAAAGCATAAAAAGCTCTATGATAGGGCAGCTATGCTGAAAGGTGGTTGCTATGCAAACATGCAGTAGAGACACTTAATCTGATTTTGTCAGCAGGGAGGATGATGGTGGTGGGGAGAGGTAAGGACAATGATCTAGAAATGACATTTAACCTAAGACCTAAAGAATTATTAGGAGTTAGTACTTAGAAAGATTGAGGTAGTGGTTCTCTAAACATAGGAATGAGCATGTGCAAAAAGCTGGAAGCAAGAAAGCATATGCTTCATCTGATGACATAAAAGAATTTCTCTATGGCTAAAGGAGTGTATATATCCTAAAGGTAGTGAGAAGAAACATTTAGAGCATTGAGAAAGACTACTGGGCATATATGTGAAGAAATATAAGAGTTTTTAATAGATATCCTACATATTAGCAATGATTATTTAAATGTAATTGAGAAAAATTGTCAACAAAAATATTAATAATAATGGTAGCAGTGAACACATATGAAGCATTATGACTGGTATCAAAGCTTCTATTCTGAGTCACTCTGCAAAACCTAACTCTCACAGTTCTGTGCTCTTTTCACTGCATTATACTATTTCTAGAAACTTCATTCACTGTGTGATCATAACTCTGTTGAAAAACTTTTCTCTCACTTTGGGTTTCCCAAGCCATCTTTCCTGCACTTATAAAAGGGAGGCAAGTGTTTAGCTTAGCTCCAGCCAGTAGACAGCCTGATGATGTGCAGTTCAGCAGCAGACTCTCTGAATGTGTACCTAGGGCTAGGGTTTTCCTACCACAATTTTTGGGGAAGAGCAGTGGCTGCCCGAGTCTGGGTTCTTTTTTCCTGACATCCTTGTTCTAAATCTTGCTGGCTTTATTTCCAGTATATTCTTGTACTTTCCGTATTCTTGCCTTTTAAAGTTCTTCCTATTCAAAGGATTATTTTCTTCCAAATGCTTCTGGATCATTCCATTCTGCACATATTGTATTAGATAACATATTGACATTTTGCAATGCAATTTTGTGATTTTATGGTCGTGCACGTAAGTTTCTCAGCATGCTGACCACAGTGAACACATTTCCATCAGTAAAGGCATGGTGCATGGACAGCCCAGATGTTAGCTAGTTGAAGAAACTCTCTAAACCTTAGTTAAATGACCTAGCATGCTACTTTGGAATTACCATAATGCCTTTGGGAAAGACATTTATCTGGCTATGTTTAATTTTCTACGGCAATAGCTTCAAGAAAAAATACTGAAGGAGGATTTATTTGCTCAATACTTTCTGTGGTGATATTTTTATTTTGTATTAAATATACCTACTACATAAATTCAGTGCTTCCTCAGTTCATCATAGTTTAGGTATATTTAAAATATCACATGCTATCAATGTAAGTGTGAAACTTGTTTACCGAATTTCTTCCTGAGCTGAGTCCAGATACTCTTTAACTTAGAACAAATTGCACATGCAAAATGAAGATAAAATGCCAACATTCAGAGCAAGGCAAGTAAATATTGTTATGAGCACCGCTGAAATAGAGGAAGGAGCATTGGGCTTGGAGTGGGAAAAAGTGGGTCTGCCCCTCAACTTTTCTATTTAGTAGCAGTGGAACCTTGGATAAACTTGAACCTTGCTTTTCTCATACAAAATTGGCACGATGGATTCATGCCTCACTTTCTTGTATTCATTCATTTATGGTTCCATTCACTTACAAAAAAAATTTGCTGACCTCACAGACTGAGATAGAGAGGACTCCCTCCTCCTCAATTTTTTTGGGAATACTTTCAGCAGGGATGGTACCAACTCTTCTTCATACATTTGATAGAATTCAGCTGTGAATCCATCTGGTCCTGAGTTTTTTTTCTGGTTGGTAAGCTTTTTATTACTGATTCAATTTCAGAACTCATTATTGATCTTTTCAGGAATTCAATTTCTTCCTGGATCAGTCTTGGGAGGTTGTATGTTTCCAGGAATTTATCTATTTCAAAAAAAAAAAAAAAAAAAAGAAAAAAACAACAACCTCTGGATTAGTTGATCTTTTGTATGGTTTTTCATGTCCCAATTTCCTTCTGATTTTGTTTATCTCTTGTCTTCTGCTAGTGTTGGGGTTGGTTTGTCTTGTTTCTCTAGTTCCTTTAGGTGTGATGTTAGGTTGTTAATTTGAGATCTTTCTAACTTTTTGATGTGTGTGTTTAATGCTATAAACTTCCCTCTTAACACTACGTTAGCTGTATCTCAGAGACTTGGATGTGTTGTGTATTTATTATCATTTGTTTCAAAGAATTTCTTGATTTTGGTCTTAATTACATTGTTTACCCAAAAGTCACTCAGAAGAAGGTTGTTTAATTTCCATGTAGTTGTATGATTTTAAGCAATTTTCTTAGTGAGGCCAGCATCATCCGAATACCAAAACCTGGCAGAGACACAATAAAAAAAGGAAACTTCAGGCCGATATCCTTGATAAATGTGAATGCAAAAGTCTTCAACACAATACTAGCAAACTGAATCCAGCAGCACATCTAAAAGCTATCCACGATGATCAAGTAGGCTTTATCCCTGGGCTGCAATATTGGTTCAACATATGTAAATCAACAAATGTGATTAATCACATAAACAGAACTAAAACAAAAACCATATGATCATCTCAATAGAAGCAGAAAATATTTTTGGTAAAATTAAACATTACTTCATGTTATCAACCTTAAAAAAACTAAGCATTGAAACAACATACCTCAAAATAGTAAGAGCTATTCATGACAAACCCACAGCCGATATCATACTGAATGAGCAAAAGTTGGAAGCATTCCCCTTGAGAACTGAAACAAGACGAGGATGCCCACTCACACCATTCTTATTAAACACAGTACTGGAAGTCCTAGCCAGAGCAATCAGACAAGAGGAAGAAATAAAAAGCATTCAAATAGGAAGAGAGGAAGTCAAACTATCTCTCTTCACAGATGATATGATTCTATACCTGGAAAACCCCATAGCATCTGCTCAAAAGCTCCTACATGTGATAAACAACCTCAGCAATGTTTCAGGGATACAAAATTAATGTACAAGAATCAGTAGCATTTCTATACACCAACAACATCCAAACTGAGAGCCAAATTAACAATGCAACGCCATTCACAAAAGCCACGAAAAGAATAGAATACCCTGGAATACAGTTAACTGTGAAGATGAAAGATCTCTACAACCAGAATTACAAAACACTGCTCAAAGAAATCAGAGATAACACAAACAAATTGAAAAACATTCCATGGTCATGGATAGGAAGAATCAATATCATTAAAATGGCCGTACTGCCCAAAGCAATTTACAGATTCAATACTATTCCTATCAAATTACCAATGACATTCTTCACAGAATTAGAAAAAAATATATTAAAACTCATAAGGTACCAAAAATTAGCTTGAATAGCCAAGGCAATCCTAAGAAAAAGAACAAAGCAAGAGACATCATGTTACTTCACTTCAAACTATACTGCAAGGCTACAGTAACCAAAACAGCTTGGTACTGGTACAAAAACAGACACATAAACCAATGGAACAGAATAGAGACACCAGAAGTAAAGCTGCACACCTACAACCACCAGACCTTGGACAAACTCAACAAAAACAAGCAATGAGGAAAGGACTCTCTATTCAATAAATGACACTGGGATAACTGGTTAGATCACATGCAGAAGATTGAAGCTGGACCCCTTCCTTGCATCATATACAAAAATCAGCTCAAGATGGATTAAGTACCTAAATGTACAACCTAAAATTATAAAAAGCCTGGAAGATGACCTAGGAAATACTATTCTGGACATAGGATCTGGCAAATATTTCATAAGGAAGATGCCAAAAGCAACTGCAACAAAAACAAAAATGGATAAATGGGACCTAATTAAATTAAAGAACTTCTGCACAGCAAAAGAAACTATTAATAAACAGACAACTTAACAAATAGGAGAAAATATTTTCAAACTATGCATCTGACAAAAGTCTAACATCTGGAATCTATAAGGAACTTAAACAAATTAACAAGCAAAAAACAACCCCATTAAAACATGGGCAAAGGACATGAGCAGACATTTTTCAAAAGAAGACATACACATTGCCAACAGCATATGAAGAAAATACTTAACATCACTAATCATTAGAGAAATGCACATCAAAACCACAATGAGATAGCATCTCATACTAGTCAGAATGGCCATTACTAAAATGTCAAAAAATAGCAGATACTGTCAAGATTGCAGAGAAAAGGGAGCACTTATACACTGCTGGTGGGAATGTAAATTAGTTCAGCCATTGCGGAAAGCAGTGTGGTGATTTCTCAAAGAATTTAAGGCAGAAGTACCATTTTGTCCCAGTAATGATGTTATTGGTTATATAAAGATGCATGCACACGTATGTTCATCACAGCACTATTCACAATAGCAAAGTCATAGAATCAATCTAAATGCCCACCCGATGGTAGACTGGATAAAGAAATCTGGTAAATATACACCCTGGAACAGTACACAGCCATACAAAAGAAGGAGATTATGTCCTTTGCAACAACATGGATGGAACTGGGGCCATAATCCTGAGCTAACTAATGCAGGAACAGAAAACCAAAAGCCACATTTTCTCAGTTATAAATGGGAGCTAAACATTGAGTACACATGAACACAAAGGAGGGAACGACAGACACCAGGGCCTAGGAGGGAGAGGCTTAAAGAACTACCTGTAGTACCGGTACTATGCTTATTGCTGGGGTGACAAAATAATCCGTGCACCAAGCCCCATGACATGTAATTTACCTATATAGGAAACCTGCACACATTCCCCTGAAACCTGAAATAAAAGTTAAAACAAATTTTACTGAATGCCTAATATGTGGCATTTTGGTAGGTAACCAACACAGTCCCTGCCCTCATAGGTTGTTGTAGAAGTCAAATGAGGCGATCATACCAAGAGTTATCATTTATTAAGTGCCTACTATGTGCCGTGAACTTTACATTATTATTTCCATTATACATATGCCATGGACTTACGTATATTACCTCAGTCAGTCTTCTCATAAATCTGTTTTGGGTAGTTACTGCCAATGTGCACATAAGGTAATTGAAGTACAATTTAAAAACTTGTCAAAGTTAAATAACTTACAAGGGCATGACTGGGATTTGAACCAAGGTGGATCTGATTCAAAAGACACTGATTTTCCAAGAAAACATGTCAATATACAAGTTCTTTACAAACATAAAATGTGCCATATAAAAATAAAATCGTATTTATTATTATTGTTCTCCACACCTATATATGATGATATAAAAACAGACTAAAGCCAAAACCAAGATAGGAATTAGGGGCTTAGTCATGTTACTGTGGAAATTCTCATTATAATGCTTTTGATTTCCGGTTTTTCAGTTTTGAAATTTCCTTTCTCTTTTTCCCCTGTGGGCACACATTTTTGCTGTTTTTTTTTTCTGTCTGCAGATCATGGCTGGGCTTTTGGTAAGCACATAATTTTTTAAAAATGGAAATGGTTTCATTCCAATGAATCATTGTGTCAAGGAGGTTGTGTACCTCCTCGATGAAGAAAATGCCAATTTCTCATAAAAAGGCAAAAACCCTCATTTTAAAAGGTTGAAAATAATGTTATTTAACTAATTTCAAATGGCTACTTTTAGGTCACTGAAAATGTCCAAATATAAGAATAATCTCTGGGGTCTGTAACATTTTCATTTGATTCAAGAATGGATAAACTTTAATTCATTTTAACCTCTTGCCTTTTGGTATTTTGCTCTTCTGACAGGGGAGTGTCTGTCCACCGTGAGATCTGTCTTAGTGCCAGGGCCTGCTTAATCCGGGATCTGTTTTCATTATATCCTTGAAAGCTAATGACATTTCCAAGTTTTTGACACAGAGTATATACAATTCTAGACAATATAGATTTATTGAACATTTTCTTGAAATGTAACATACATAAAGTATTGTAAAAATCAGTATATTTTTACTAGAACATCACCAATACCCCAAAGCTTCATTCACGCCCTCTTTCAAGTATAACATCTACAAAGCTAACAGCTCTTCTGATTTCTATTAAAATAGATTAGTCTTGCCTGCTTTTGGATTATATATAGAGAGAGACAGAATTCTATAATAGATCTCTTTTTGTGTCTGATTTTATTCACTCAACATTATGTTGATGAGATTCACCCATGTTGTTACTGCATAGCAGAAGTTTATTTCTATATAATATCCCATCTATTTCTTATTCATTCTATTTTATATAAGCATTTGGATTGTTTCTTCTTTGTGGCTGCTTTGAATATCTGTGTAAATGTCATTTGGTACACATATGTATACATTCTTGGAGGGTGTATATCTGGGGGTGAAACTGCCTGGTAGGAGAGTATATTTTATGTTTTAGTAGATACTGTTAGTTTTTCAAAGTGGTTGCACCAATTTTAAAATCCCATCAGCAATATTTGTGAACTTCTGTTGTTCTATATCCTCTCCACGTTTTAAAATATTAACCATTCTGGTGAAGTATAATGATATATCATTATGATTTTAATTTGTATTTCTCTAATGACGAATGAGGTTGAACACTTTCTAATATTTTTACTGGCTGTTTGTATGTCTTCTTTTGTAATGTGTTTTGCAGTCATTTGAAAAATGTCTTCCCAAAGATGTCTATTTCCTAATTCCTGGAACCTGTGAATATGTCCAGTTACGTGGCAAAGGGGAATTAAGGTTGTGGATAGAATGAAGGTTGCTAATCAAATAAGGTTGCTAATCAACTGACCGTAAAACAGAGAGATTATTCTGGATTATCTAGGTGAGTCTAGAGTAACCACAAGGGTCTTTAAAAGTGGAGAAGGGTATTGGAAGAGAGAAACAGAGATGGCAGTGTGAGAAGCATGCAGTCCA
This sequence comes from Piliocolobus tephrosceles, assembly GCF_002776525.5. Classification (NCBI taxonomy): domain Eukaryota; kingdom Metazoa; phylum Chordata; class Mammalia; order Primates; family Cercopithecidae; genus Piliocolobus; species Piliocolobus tephrosceles. Next base: position 126,032,066 of record NC_045434.1, on the reverse strand, counting down.
ATATTTCTGGCTGTGAAGGTCACAGAAGAGGGCTGTGAGCCAAGAAATACAGATAGCCTCTAGAAGCCAGAAAAGGCAAGGAAATGGATTCTCCCCTAAAGCCTCCAGAAGGAATGCAGGAATGCTTACACCTTGATTTAGCAGGGTGAAACTCATTCCTACTTCTAAACTACAGCACTGTAAGATAATACATTTGTGTTGCTTTCATCCACTAGGTGTGCAGCAATTACAGCAGCAATAAGAAATTGAAACGTCTTCAAGTCTTTTGTCCATACTCTTATTGGGTATGTCTTTTTGATTTGTAGAGTTTTTGGATATATTATAGATATAAGTACTTTGTTGGGTTTGCTCAATATGTTCGTTTTTCTAACTTGAGGCATCATCGATGGATACAATTATATATATTCAAGTTATACATGATGTTAAATATATATGTATATATTGTGAAATCTTTAATGCAATCCAGTTAGTCAACACATCCATCACTATTTTTCTTTGGTGTAGCAAGAACATTCAAAATCTACTCTCTTAGCAAATTTTAAGTATATAATACAGTATTATTAACTATAGTCACTATGCTGTACATTAGATCCCTATCCCTAGGACTTGTCAATCTTTTAACTGAAAATGTATAGCATTTTCCCTTTTCTCTCATCCATCAGCCCCTGCAACCACCATCCTACTATCTATTTCTATGAGATTTCTTAAGATTCCATGTATAAGTGAAATCAGATGTTTGTTTTCTCTCTTTGACTTATTTCTCTTAGCATAATGCCTTCAAAGTTTTCCTATGTTGTTTCAAATGGCAGAATTTCTTTCTTTTTTATAGCTGAATATTATTTCTCTGTGTGTCTCAGTGTGTGTGTATGTGTGTGCACACGTGTGTGTGCATGTATCCCATTTTCTTTATCCATTCATCTATTAATGGACATTTAGGTTGTTTCCACATCTTGGTTATTGTGATAATGCTGCAAAGTACATGAGACTGCAGATATCTCTTTGACATATTGATTTCATGGCTTTTAGATATATACCCAGAAATGGGATTGCTGGGTCATATGGTAGTTCTATTTTAAAATTTTTGACGAATCTCTATACTGTTTTTCATAATAGCTGTACCAATTTACATTCCTACCAACAATGCCCCAGGATTCTCTTTTCCCTATATCCTCACCATCACTTGCTGTCTCTTGTCTTTTGGATAATAGTCATTCGAACAGGTGTGAGGTAATATCTCACTGTAGTTTTGATTTCCATTCCTCTGATGATTAGTGCTATTGAGCATCTTTTCATGTGCCTGTTGACCATTTGTATGTTTTCTTTGGAAAAATGTCTGTTCAGGTACTTTGCCCATTTTTAAATCAGTTTTTTTTTTTTTTTTTTTTTTTTTGTATTTCTGCCATTGAGTTGTATGAGTTCCTGATATATTTTGGCCATTAACTCCTTATCAGATATATGGTTTAGAAATATAATTTTTTTTTTACCATTCTGTAGGTTACTTTTTCATTTTGTTGATTGTTTGCTGTGCAAATTTTTTTAGTTTGATGTAGTCCCATGTATTTATTTTTGTTTTTGTTACTAGTGCTTTTGGTAGCAAATTAAAAAAAAAAGTCACTGCCTATGTCAAAGAACTTTTCCCTATGTTTTCTTCCAGGAGTTTCAATCTTGCATTTAAATCTTTCACCCATTTTGAGTTAATTTTTGTGAGTTGTGTGAAATAGGGGGCCAATTTCACTCTTTGTATGTGAATGTTCAGTTTTTCCAACACCATTTATTGAAAAGACTATACCTTCCCCATGGTGTTTTCTTGGTGCCCTTGTCAAAAATTAGATGACTATATATGTGTGGATTTATTTCTGAGGTCTTGCTTCTGTTCCATCCATCTATGTGTCTGTTTTTATGCCTGTACCACACTATTTTGTTTAGAAACCTTGTGATATAATTTGAAATCAGCAAGTGTGATGCCTCCAGCTTTGTTCTTCTTTCTCAGGGTTGCTTTGGCTAGTTGTGGTGTTTGTGGTCTCATGCATCTATGTTCTTAAGAGAGATTCATACAGTTTTTCTTTCATGCAATGTCCTTGTGAAGCTTTGGTAACAAGGTTTTGCTGACCAAATTAGAAATCACTTTGGGTTGTGGTGCCTCTTTTTTTATTGTCTCATAGAATAGATGTAAGATTACTATTCTGTGTTTCTTAAATGCTGGTGGAGTTTATCAATAAAGTCATATGGAATTTTCTCTGTGCTAAAATTTTTAAAGGACTCAACTTATTTTATAGAGAGGGTTTTTCTTTTTTTTCATTTTTTCTTATGTCAGCTTTGATAAGCTATATTTTTAAAGAAAAATCTCTTTTAGATTCCAAAATTGATTTACATAAGTTTGTTCATAATATCTTCATTTTAAAATGCTTGTAGGGGCTATAGAAATGCCTTTTTTACATTCTTAGATTTGGTAGCTTACCTTCTTCCCTCATTTTATTTTTAACTTTGATACGTCTTGCTAGGAGTTTATCAATTTTAACTGTTTTTTAGGAGGATAAATTTTTGGATTCGTGGATTTTCTCTATTATGTGTGAATTTTCTGTTTCATTAATTTATGCTCCTACCTCTATTATTTCCTTTCTTCTGATTTCTTTGCATTTAACTTGCTGTTTTTTTGAAAGGGGAACTTAATCATTTAGTACTTTTTGCCTTATTTCTGTAATACACATATACTTTAAGCCTAAATATATCACTCTAAATATTGCTTTTGCTACAAATCACGAGTTTTGATATTTTTGTTTTACTTAAACACATTTTCTAATTCCCTTTGTGACTTCCTTTCTTTTACCCATGTGCCATTTAGAAGTACATTGCATAAATTCCAAATATTTGAGAATTTTCTAGTTATTTTTTGTCATTGATTTCAATATTAATTCTACAGTAGTCAGAGTATATTTTCCCTTTATTTCTATCTTTTTAAGTGTGTTTATGTATGTTTTATAGCCAAGCATATTGTCAATTTGGTAAGTGTTCAGTTTGCCCTAAAATGATGTGCATTCTATAGTTATTATAAGCAGCATTCTATATATATCACATAGGTCTAGTTTATTAATAATGTTCAAATCTTCTATGTCTATGATATTTTAGTATCTACTTGTTCTTTCAGATATTAAAAGAGATATGTCAAAATCTACTATGATCATGGATTTATCTAGTTCTCTCCTATAGATTTTATAGCTTTTGAGAATATTTTATTAAGCATATACAGTTATGCAATTATTTTATCTTTCTTGGGTATTGAACTTTTGAACATGACAAAGTATTCCTCTTTATTTTTAGTAATGCTTCTTTAAGATCTGCTTTGTCTGATATTAATCTCACAATGTTAGCTTTCTTTGGTTAGTGTTTGCGTGGTATAATGAATACCCCTGTGCATTGTCTCACATTTTCTTTACTTTACATCTGTATTAGATTTTTCCCTAAACACTCAATACTAGAAAACAGTATGTGTGTCATTCTGGGAAAATGTGTGCCTCAATGATTTTCACATAAACAGGTTATCCTTGAAGCATAACGAACAAAAATGTGCACAAGAACTTTAGGAGTATAGTACTTATAAACAAATAAGCCAGTTTGGATTAGATGAAATAAGCCAGTTGACCAAGAGATAAATTAAAATAAAAATTTTTGAAATGAAGAAAATATAATAGAAATACTATATGAGCACTTAATTGATGAACATTTAATCCATTTAGATGTGACTAAAATTTGAAATATGTCTTAATTAATGAAATGCAAATATTATAAACCTTAACAATACACAAATATAATAACAAAGTTATCAGAAGTGAGACTATGTTTAAGTGTACAGATTTTATGCTATTATAGCAGGAGTCAATAGAATCCATCTAAAATTAAAATATTTGTTTTAAAATGCAGAATAATTTCAATCTTTCAATATTTTTCATGATGCTTCTAATTAACTTCAGAGATATTTTAAAAATTAATGTTGCTTGTGCTGAAGAAACATCTGAAATTCAACAATTTTGTTTATTTCATTCTTTTCTTCTCATTCAGTTAATTCAAGTACAAGCAAAATTACTACTATGTGTGCCAGGAAAGAGATGTCTGAAACAGTGATTTCTATTTGTTAACTACAGCTATTTGGGGATGGTAGGTTTTTAGTGAATTCTTTCTTACTTTTCATTGTCATTTTCCTTATTGTATTACTTTTGCTTTTCTTATAATGAGCGTGTATCGTTTTTACATAATCTATGTAGTAATTTTTCTAAAAATGTTAGACAGTGATAGAGCCATCTTTAGCTAGCAAAATTTTTCTCAACTTTTTCTAAATTTACTTTTAGAAAGAAACTTTATATTTTATCTTAAAAGAAGCTACTGATTAAATTATTCTTTGTCATGGTGAGCCTAATGTGATCAATTTTTATTTGGGGTTCACTAATGAAGAGTGAATCCTTTTGCTCTGCAACTCCTAGCATTCAGTATCATTCAGTATAACCTTTCATATCCCAGCCTTCCCTGTTTTAAGTCAGGTCTGTCATCTCTTCTTCTTAGATCTAGGAACAGACAGTGTCACCCAAAAGGACACTCTCTGAGGAGCAGGATGGCGGTGGGATGCTACTGGTTTGAAAGTGTGTCAGACTGACAGCCGTTCTGCCATGTACTACAATAGAGTCAAAGAATTAAAACGCACAGTATCTTATTTTATGATGGAAGATGGGGAGGACGGGAAAAATTGGCTCACAATTATTGAGCGCCTAATGTATTCCAGGCATGGTCACAGCAACCCTGAGTTAGATATTACTAATCCCATTGTGCACATGAGGAAAGAAAAATTTGACAGAGGTAAGATGAGTTGTCTGTGTTTATGTGGCTAACTGGGAACACTGATAATGAAGCCTGAGCTCCCCTGGGCCCTTCTCTCTGCTTCTATCACTGCTATGGACAAATTCCTATAAGTTCCTATATATTCCTACCAATTCCTATATAAGCTTTTATATGTTTTTGGTTAAATTTACAACTATGTTTATTGTACTGAACAAAAAACCCTTAACGTTTTGCCTCTGACACAGATAATACATTTATGTTTCAAATTGTTTGTATTTTAAGAATGACTACAAAGACAATGGAAGCAGATAATTCCAGCTAGAATCAAAATTTAATGGTGAAATGAGATCAAACTCACAAAGAGTTAATTACACTAGCACTAATTAAATGTAGTCTTCTTAAAAGAAGAAGAAGAAAAAAAAGCCAGCTTTATCCTGGCAAGAAGCCTGTAAAAAAGGGACGATCTGTCACAGACTCACAGAACACAGTAATTAAGGTCTGAAACGCTTCCCAATCAAAGAACAGGAAGAGTTCACTCCGAGTTAACTGTTTAAACAGCATCCCTTGTGAAATGGCATTGCTACTGTATGTTTTTAGATTGAATTGATTTAATTTCTTACTGTTTGCCTGTAAGTAGGAATTAGAGCCTCCATTAGGAATTGCTCAGAGTGCCCATCCTGGGCTCCCTCGTCCCAGGACAGGAGTGGAGGGAAGAACTAATGTAATGTGCATGTGATGTATGCTGCAGCCAGAACCTGGTCACAGGCTAATTCAGCAACAGGCAGGAATAATGAACAATTAATGAACCCACATTGTGTTTACATGTCTAATTTTGATACTAATCATTTATATGTTCTAAGTAAGATCTTACGCTTTCACGGAAGCATAAAAATGTGCACGTAAACAAAAATATATGCATTGCTCCAAAATTATGTTTAAATTTTACATTTCATTTCCTAGCAGAGACTCAGTCAACACATTCATGCAGTGACACCTGTAACTCACACGTGGTGGTTTAGTTTAGTAACAGTTGATTTCCCTTTACAATAAAACAATTGCCTGAACTCAGTTTCATGTATCGGTTCATTGTTCTTCCTTGTTGTCACTATTAACCAGTATTTAGGCTTCATCCAGAACATCTACTTCACGTAAAAAGGATAGCAAATGAACAAAAAGGTTGACATGGTCACTTTCCTTTTACTACGATGTGAGGGCTGTAATTTTTCTCAATTTATAATGAATTTGTTTTTATATACCCAACCCACAGTTACTTGTTGCTTATATTAAGGGACAGATTTGTAAATCATATTTAGGTCCAATGTGACTTGTGAACAGGTAAGTTTTTATTTACTTTCTAAAAGCAATTAATGATTTCAACTTCCTGATAAACATAATAGCTAATATTTGTTGAGAGTTTATTTTTTTAGGTACTAAGCTCTTTTGAGTGCTTTTTTAAAAATTGTTTCAACAACCCAATTAAGAATGTATTAGTAAATGTAATTATCTCAGTTTTATACACGAGGAATCTGTGATTTGGTTAAATAACTTGCCTAAGTCCACACAGAGCTCTACATCAGGAACTAACATTATGTTCTGGTAGTGGCAGACTAACCAGGGGGACGTCTCTTGTCTACACTAGCAAAATTCTACATCACTTAAGTCAGTGAAATGAGAGAAGGGCAGTTTGGTTTTTTGTTTGTTTGTTTTTTAAGATGGAGTCTCACTCTGTCACCCAGACTGGAGTGCAATGGCGTGGTCTGGGCTCACTGCAAGCTCTGCCTCCCAGGTTCACGCCATTCTCCCGCCTCAACTTCCTGAGTAGCTGGGACTACAGGCGCCCACCACCTTGCCCGGCTAGTTTTTTGCATTTTTAGTATAGATGGGGTTTCACTGTGTTAGTCAGGATGGTCTCAATCTCCTGACCTCATGATGGGCCTGCCTCGCCCTCCCAAACTGCTGGGATTACAGGCGTGAGCCACCGCGCCTGGCAAAACTTTGGGTTTTACACTCCTGTTCTATCCTTATAGTTTCTGACTACTGGCATGTTATGTAGAAGCAGAGCAAGTGGAGAGTCAATCATTCATGAAACTGGAGGAAGAGGCTACCTCTCCCTCCATCTCATTCTCTCCTTGTTCTGTTCCTCTTTTAAAATTTATTTTAAATTCATCACCTAATTATAGTTTTACCATATTACTCACTCACGCAATTCTTTTCCATTAACAAAAGTTTCTCATATTGGAGAAACTGTGATATTCAGTGAACGAAGACCATGAACCTTTATATTTCCTAGTATGATCCAGAACTCTTTGTAGAAACTATGGCCTCTGGCACAGTATTTTCGCAGTCCTAAGAGTTTAGTATCCTATGATCTCAGTGGTATTTAACAATAAATCCTGAAATACATGTTTTCAAAAGCAGTGGAAAAATGGATGTCAGGTCCATTAATCGCAGATGAAAAAAATTTCTCTGGGTTGGAATGTCAACCAGGCATTAGTGGTGCCTTGCACTAAAAAATCTATTCAAATGGCCTTCTCATTAGGTCAGCCTGTCCTTCTGCCCTGAGATATTTGAAAAACTGAAACTGGCAGTTAGAGCTATAATCCTTATGATACCCTAGGCTGTATGTAGTAGATATTTGGTCATAAGAATAGCCACAAGCAACTCGTGTGTAGCATTTTGCTCATAGCTGTCAGCTTGACCAAATCACATGCAAAATTGATTTAAAACTGCATGTTCTATAAAGTAAATATGTCCATTATGTTGGAAGTGTTTCAGGGTAATTTGAAATAGTCTAAAAACACTCATTTGTAACTGAAGGATTTATTGAAAATTGATTTTAGGCAAGGTATAAGTAAGCAAAACTGTGTTATATTGTATTATATTTAGACAAAAGGAAGCATTAAGAAAAAATTCTGAATTGTGCCTATCAACAGTGGTATGGTAAAAAAAAACGTGATGTTGGCATTTGTGGTTGTATTATAAATGGAGTGATATTAAATGCTAACCATTTGAAAGTTGCAAATGCCCATTTACAAATTTCTGGTGTAAAAGCACAGTTGCACAATCAAAGTACATTTACAACCTGTGAATTGCTAAAGACTTGGGAGGCCGCGTCTTGTCCCTGGCAGATGCTATCCACATTCCTCAGCTCTCCTGGTGGCATTCAGGGACAGAGGCTGCTTCTGGAGAGAAGAAGAATAAAGACTCCAAAAGGCTTAAATTAGAGTGGCTTTGAAATGAAATGCATTTTAAAAATGTGTTTTAGTGCTTCTGTAAAATGATGCTATTGTTGTGTTTGTCATACTTCTGTTAAAAATGAGGCCATTTATACAGCAATAGAGACACTGAATGGGAAAGAGAATTGGGAGATGTTGGAATGTTTGATGATATTCTTTTCCTTCCTGGGCATTGGGAAATTCCGCCGTTGTCATTCACATTAGCAGAGTGTAGAACATTAGCTTAGCAATGCCGGGATACCCACAAGGGAGGAACCAAGGCTACTTTGCCCACGATGTTAACCTCTTGAGTGCCACATTGCTGGAGGGTTTAATGTGTATGGAGGGATATGGGGAAGAGTTATAGGAAGCCATTTAGTGGAAATACTATTGCACAAAGCGTGATGGGCAAACCCAAAGGACAAGAATACTGTACCATAATGTCTAGGTACAGCCTTTGTTTCCCAACAGTTCTGGTATTTAGAGGGCCACCCTTTTCCAATGTGAATATGAATACTCCAGAGACTGCACACCCTCCCTACCATGCCCACTCCTCTCATCCTTCTCTACATTCACTATTAGAAGAAACCTTTGGAAGATAGAAAAATAGAAAAGATCTGCTTGTTCACAGCTATTCTATTTTGATCTACGCCTCTAATAAGTAATTTTATTTTTTCTTTAATCTTAAGACCCACTCCTTTCAGAAACATGTTAAAAAATTAGGTTTTGTGCTGTATGTGTCCTGGAGCTCTAAGTTTTATAATAAATGTAGTATTTATGAGCTTATTCTTAGAGATATATGATTTGCTTGTATTATTATTATTTTTTTTAATTGGGGCATCTTCAAGGAATCAGGAGCTTTGCTTGGAGTACAGAGTTAACAAAATACAGTCTCTGTCCTCCAGGGTCTTATACTGTGGGGTTATGGTTAACTCATTTGTTTGCAAAGCAGTTTGTATAATTCCTCCTTTCCCTTACCCCAAATTGCCAGAAAAACCATGTAGAACACTCCATCCTCCATCCCAAGGAACATAAATAGAAGTTTTAAAAAATAAAATTTTGCTTAGGAACTGAGAACGGAATGTTCTTTCTGTAAAAAAAAGAAAGAGCTCATAATTAAATAAAGTCTTATCCTGTTTATATTAGGCAAAAAGTCATATTTAGAGAATATTCTACCTTTTAACCTTGTTTATTCTTTCTACTTTCTTCATATGCAACTGTTCAGTCCATTGATACATCCATTTGTTCATTAAATTTTCTTGAATTTTTATTACCCAAATCAAGAACCTCATTGTCCAGTGGAGGAGAAAGTATAAACAGCAAATTTTAACATTTCACTAGTTTGTGTCAGAGAGGTACTTGAAGAAAGGGTTTGAGGCACAAAGAAGAACAAAAACTAACACAGCTGGTCAGGAAGTGAGAAAGTTTGTTTTGGAGATAATGAGTTTTTAAAGTAAAGATGCAAGGGAAGAGCATGCTAAACAGAAGGACCAGTATGTGCAAAGACACAGAGGCTTGAACAATCCTGGAAGGTGGAGGAAATGTGGTTATTTGGAGGTTTCTTGAGAGACAGCTACAATGAGAGAAGCAAGGTTGGGAGGTAGGCAGGGAATGGAAAGTGAAGAGTTTTATAAGCCAAGTAAATAAATAAAATGATTCCTTTGGCAGAAGAAGTAATGGATTGTTTTTGAGCATGGAGTTATCGCTGCAACAGTAGGAAGGATCACGTTATAAAAAGCAAAACATTAAAACAAAAGAAAAAAAAAGAGATTGTTTTGAAATTATATGGGAAGTAGTGGACAACCAGCTCTGATTCCATGAAGGGAATCTACAGAAGAGATAAGAAAAACCTGGACAGGGCAGTCACTGTGAGACTGGAGAAGATGGAGGTTCCCATTGTATTAAATAGTACTTGGTAACCCATGAGATAGAATATCGTGGTGGGGGAGAAAGGAGACAAGAATGACTTTAGATTGATCAGATTGCTCACTTGGCAAATGGTAGCACAAAGCAGAAAAAACTGCTAAGAAGAGCATGTGCTGGGTCATTCGTTTGGTTTAGGACATGCTAAGTTATAAGAATAGGACTTAGGTCCTATTCTTAGGACCAGGTCATTCGTTTGGTTTAGGACATGCTGAGTCTTAGGTGTCTGTGGGTAGTCAACAGCTTCCAGGTCCACAGAATCCTGCCACTAGATCCCAGCATAGCAAGCCAGGCAGTTGACAGCTCCTTTGCTTTCTTCATGCTTCTCTGTTTCCTCAGATATCCTGGTCAGTAAGAAGGGGATGAGGAGGAAAAGTGTCAGGTGAGGAAAGAAAGAAAGTTGACCATGGCCTCCTTTTGCTTTTAAATTGCTGCAAGTCTCAGCCAAGAGAGGAGAGAAACTGCAACTCTAAATTGAGTTTGGAGCATTGAATACTAGATGATAGGGGATATTTTAATTATAGATATGACTGAGTTTCTATGTAAGTGACTTTGTGACTTTTTGTTATCTGAGAGAAACAAGAGAATATGGACAATCCCTCTCATTGGTTCAACTTAATGATATTTTGACTTTACAATGGTGTAAAAGTGATACACATTCAGTAAAAGCTGTACTTTGAGTGCCCATACAACCATTCTGTTTTTCACATTCAGTATTCAATAAATGACATGAGATAGTCAACACTTTATGATAAAATAGGCTTTGTGTTAGATGATTATGCCTGACTGTAGGCTAATGTAAATGACTTGGGCATGTTTAAACTAAGCTAAGCTATGATGTCTGGCAGTTTGGCATCTGAATGCATTTTCAAATTATAATATCCTCAACTTATGATGGGTTTATCAGAATGTAACCCCATTGTAAGTCAAGGAGCATCTGTAGTTGGAATAGTCTTCCAGTGAGAGGAGAAGAACTAGTGCCACAGAGGAAATTTGGCAAGACAGTGGGTGACCAAAGTAAAGCTGCATTGTAATTACCATCTTTGAGTCCAGAGTCTACATAGGGGGAAAAGAGAAGGTCTCAGACTGAAGCTTGGGTAACACCAGTGTTTAAAGAGCCAGCAGCAGCAGAAGAGGCATCTTTAAAGGAAAAAATACTGGGAAATAGCATTCTCCACTTTGTTAAATCTCCACAGATTTAAATCTCATAACAATAGTTTTTATCGCCACCTATCTTTTCAGATAAGTCAGCTGAAGCTTAGAGAGGAAATTAGTCTCCCAAGGTCACATAGCTAGTGTGTGGCAGAATTAGGATCTGAAGCCTGCTGTGCCTGATATCAAAACCACTATGCTAACTATTCCCTATATCTTTAAAAAAGATCGTAAACTTTGAATTGTAAGGAGAATGTGAATAAAGAACCCAGAGTGATATAAGAATAAATAATATGTTGAACATTTCATAGACAGGATTGATAAGAATCTGATGCTCACTCCAAGTACTGCAAATAAAATTGGCATGTGATTCAAGAGACTGTAAGTCTCCTGGGTCAAATCCTAATACCAAACTTGTGCTGGTTTCTCTCTGATGTTTGTCATAATGTGGGCTGCCATTCAAGTCAAGGAGTGGGGGCAGATGGAGATCCAGAGGAACCCTAGTGACTGGCTTGTTTCTACAGTGGCCCTACGTGTGGGGAAGGCCCAAGGAGACTGTTAGTTGTTTCTACCCACCCTTCACCCACTTCCCTTTGGTAGGCTTTTTTTTTTTTTTTTTTTTTTTAGTTGTGATTCTTTGCTATGAAAAACCTTTATTAGAACAATTTTACATTTGGGTTTAAATTAGGTACCAACGTGAGGTTCTTTAAACAATGCGTTCATTTAAGAAAATGAAATCTTGGCCTTTATGGGTCACTTCACATATTAAAAAACATGCTCATAAAGGAAGCCCCAAGCGAATTCAAGAAGCGTAAGATTCACTTGTTATTTTACTTTTTATTAATACTGATTCATAATGAGAATAAAGACATACCCTTTCTTAAAAATAAGTGCTGATAATGTGGGCTATAATTTAGAAGTGGACAGCTTTAGCAAACCTTCCATGGTGGGAGCCGCCATGGAGACGGGCTGACTTGCCATTAGCAGTGACTCTTTTTTCTTGTTCTTAAATATTTCCTTCATGCTTGATTCAGTCTTTGTTTAAGTGTTAATTTTGCAATTTTTTTTCTTTAGAAACATCTTGTAAAGCAGTATAAATAAAAAATTGTTTCTTTTGAAAGATAGCTGATTACCGAGGTGAGAGAACCCAGTCACTGCCCCAAACAGTACAGCATTTATATTGTTAAACTGGAAATGAATCTGAAGTCTCCTGGTTTTCCACTCTCCAGTACTGCATGTCCATTCTTTCTACTCTTCCAAACTTGCAAATGTCATCATATTTTCAAAAGTGCCTTACTGATAGTACAATTTTCAAGTAAATTGACATTTCCATCTTTTTAAATCCGAGTTCCCTCTTGCTTCCCTTTCTCTTATACCACATCTCTCTCTCTCTCTCTCACAAACACACACACACACACACACACACACACACACACACACACAGAGCACGGCACAGCATAGCACAGCACACTCTAGATTAATAGTACAGAGAGGCTGCTTTGCATGGCATTTGCCCTGCATATAGACCTGACTGTCAAAGGAAGACTCTGTCCTGACCCCAGCAATACTTGTTATTTGATTTCTTAAATTAATTTTTTATTTGTAATCTCAGGTTTTGTTGACCCTGGAGAACCTCCTGAAAGAGCAATTGGAGAGCTGATTTCAGTTTGTAGACAAGTCTATGAAGAATAAGGAAGATAGCATAGTCCGATAGGCCAAATTTTGGATTTATATTTTAGAGGTCAGAGTGCAAATTCCATTAAGGTTGTACTTACAATAAAATTTCTTTTAAATCTGTTTTTCATCTTTAGTTTGGAAATCTACAATATAATCTATGATTCAGAATATTTCCTATATTGGGGCAAAAGCTGAGTTGTAAAAACTAATATAATGATCATGGCTATAAAGAAGGTTTTATTATGTTATGCCTTCATTGACCTCAACATGAAAGAGGAGTCCAGTGGTGAAGAAACACATTTGCAATGGAAAAATACTGCTTTAGAAAAATGAAGTAAAAGGGGACTCTCACATCACAAACAGAATTTCTACTAAACTCTGGGTGCGACGGACTGGTTTGGTCTTGCATTAACTTTTAGGACTTTGGTGTAAATCGGCTTGCGGAAGCTTGAGGGGGAATGGTAGAGAAGAGGAGAGAGAGAGAAAGGCTTCTTCCCTTAGTCTGTGACCTCCCATCCTCAAATCTATCTGGCTCATGGACTAAGAGAATTTGAATAGGGTCCTGTTTTCATCCATCTCCATACTTATTCCCACAAACATGTCTTCATTATTTCTATCACTCTGTGATCTTGAGCAAGTTACTTAACAGATGTGGGTCTCAATTTTCTGGTTTTCTCAGGAGCTCAGTGAATAATTTCAAAGGCTGGGCAGGTAATAATATAAATGAATGATGTGGGGAGAACTAGACTTTAAAGTCCTGTAGCAAACCTTATAGTGTGCGTCCCAGAGAGCTTATTCAAATGACTTCATTTATTTTAAATTTTAGATGCCAAATCTTACCATGTCCCTAGGCAAGATTAGGCCACACTTGGACTAGATACTCTCTAAATTATCTTCAAGACAAAATTCCATGAATTATCTGTAAGCCATCATACAGATTGTATTTTCTCCTACTCATGTCATTCTCTGAGACTCAATGGGGACCAGGAGATCTGTCCCAACTGGCTTCATGTAAAATATTTGTTTAAGATTTTCTGGATCTGTAGTCAATGTGATTGAATCCTTTTCTCCCACAGAACCCTCCTTGAGCTAGTAAAGTCTGTATTGGAATCCATACTCTTTTGTCTGAGGCAGATCAGATTGGGGAATATGATAAATCAAAGTACTCACTCAAATATTAAACTCTAATGAAGTCTTGGCATTTAAAAATGTGCTATTACAATTAACTAGCTCGCTCCATCCTTCCTGGAATACCGTCTTTTCTCTTTCTCCAGTACTGGTGACTATAGTCTGCTATAGTCAGATTTTTGACTTTCTAGAAGGAATTTCCCTGTGGAGTAGAAAGGGAAGCCCATCTGAAGGTCATTTGCATATTCCAAACTATTAGCCACTATTGAAAATGAAAAGACTAGATTATTGATATCTGAATCGTTTGGCAGTAAATGGAGTCAAGATGAAAGAGCATAAGCTCAAGATGTAAGAGCATCATAAACTCAAAGGAATATTTAGCATCTGCCTATCAAAATTGTACCCAGAATCCAATGATTACACAAAATGTAAGCTCGTTGTTTCTTTTAAGAGTAATGAGACTATTTCACAAGATTGACTGTGATGCTTATGACTATGATGAGGATGACGATTCTGGGTCATCTTTAGGGATTCTGCTGTAGGTAGACCATTGCTGTGTTGGTATTTTTATGTCAAATATAAATTTAAAATCTGAGGCAAGTAAGTTTAAATGAATGCTCTCTGTGTGTGTGTGTGTGTGTGTGTGTGTGTGTGTGTGCTGACTGATCAGGCAAGGAATTCTCCTGTTGGCATCTTGACTGTTACCTCCTGAGGGTGGGATTGTGCTTCTCAGTCTAGGTTTCCTTGGATTTAGTGATGATTTAGTGTTGGGCCTGCTGTTTTTGCTGGGTTACCTCAGGAGGGAAATGCCTCAGAAAGGGAGATCCAAGTCTAAGGCTCTGGCTCATGTTGCTCAATCACGGACTTGCCGGCCCTCAGCTCCATGCACTGTTTTTCTGGTCCAGGTAACCCTGGGAGTTCCCAGGAGAACTGAGTGCCTGTGACTGTCTTAATTGCTACCGTGAAGCTTCCTCTCCTCTCTGCTCCTTTCTGGCACACCAGTCCCCTTATCCTGTGGCTCACAAGGCCACTGACCATCTGGCCACGGCAGCTAGTTCTGGGCGGCTCTGTGACTTCGCTGACATTAGGAAGCTCTACCATTTTCTATTCCAATTATGGGTTGCTGAAGGGAGAAAAGTCTTCCTTTGCCTTTAGTGTTTATAATTTCTTAGGCTACAGCACAGAGAGGCTTTGCTCTCTGAGTTCTACTCACTGGCCCTAGGAGAGTATTATTTTAATTTATTTGGAATTCGGCACAATTTCCCTTAAACCAAATTTAGGAACTGTACACAAATCATTCTTCCCAACCATCATTCCTTTTAGGGTCTTTGATTGAACAGAAATTTTTTCTTCCATCAAGATGATTCATGGTGCTATCAGGACTTCCTTCCTCTCTCCTTTCTTTTCTTCCTTTCTTTCTCCTACTCTTTCTATTTTCCCTTCCTTCCTCCCTTCTCTCATCCTTCCTTCTTGATTACTGATATATGGAGGAAAGATCAGGAGGGAACAGTTGACAAAGGATCCCTGGCTTATGGGGAAGTGGGGACAGTGAACATAAGGATGGTACAGAGAAGTGTTGACAGACATTTACTTCCCAAGTTGCCTCTGTGAGACCTTCTCACTGAATTCCCTCAGATGGAGTTGAAAAGCACTTGACTACATCCCCTTGCTACGTGGGAGATGGAGGTCTGAAGGTAATTTTCTTGCTCCCACAGATATGACGCTTCTGCAATACACTTTGGGGGAGAGGCATCAGTAGAAGAGGGGGTTAATGAAAAAACTACTTATTTATTTTTTTCTACCACAAATAACCCAGAATGAGGCCTGTCATATAAGATGAGGAACTAAGGACAAAAGGTAAGCCCTGATTCTTAATTTATCTGTCTGTCTCGGTGGGTTTAAGTTAACCCTTGTTAGTGAGTCCCCATCATATTGCTTTCTAATTAAAACATATATATGTCTAATGAGTTTCCAGAATAATAAGGCATTTGTAATGCTTTAATGAAGGACATTCTTTTCATCTTTATTTACTCAGCAGAATAATCAGGACCAACTTAGAAAGGTTAGATGTGGTCAAAATAAATTTATGAAGAGTGGCTATTAAGGGGTAGCATATGTACGCAGACTGTGGTTAAATAACAGTAAGTAGGATGTGTTTATTAAAATGATGCACGGATTTTATCCCTTCCTTCTTGATGTCTCTTAGTACCTGACATTATACTGGTATGGTTTCCATGGAAACAGCACACACTCTTCCTTTCAGCTGACCTGAAGTTCAAGCCCTGCTGTTGCAATAGAAATTCTCAGAAGCACCTCCACTTTTATTAAAAACAAAAATACCGAATCTATGCAAAAAGTAAAAGCAGAAAAAGAGAACAAAGTATCCATTGATGATATTGCAGGAGAGAAGAGAGAATGCACAATATTTTCATTAAGATAGAATCAAGAAACAATTACTATGCTGGAGGTTGAGAGAGTCTGTCATTTCCTTCCCCTAAATTACCTTAGAATTGATCCTCCTGAGCCTGCCTTAACATCTTCACCTTTCATTTCTAATTCAATATGTTCTACTATTTTTAGTTTTCTGGAAGTATCTCTTTTACTGATTTAAGAACTTGCTTCTTCGTGACTCACAAAAAATGTTGATCCAGTTTATACACTGCGTCTTTAATAAAGGGAGGTTAACTTTAGGGTGGGATTGCTGGAATAAGATGTTTCACAAGGAGTAACAAAGTGAGTCTCTTGTCCGTAGCCCCCTTTTATTTGTTAAATTAGCAAAGATGCTTTCGGTTGCAAGTAACAGAAATCTTGTGGTCTATATAAGAAGGTGGATTCATAGGCTTTTGCAACCAAGGTTCCAGAGCAGAGGCATACTTTGATCTGGGATCTGGGTCTGTTCCTCTACAATTTTCTAAACTTTGGCCTCTTAGAGCTGACATAGTCTTCAGGCTGGCTTCTGAACTGTAGCAAAATGCCTGAAGCAATTACCCGGATTATATCAGCCTGCCATACAAAAGCGAAAAAAATGAGGATGATCTATTCAAGAAATTCCTACCAAATAGCATCTTCAGCCCCATTGTTCTGATTATGCCAAGGGCACACCATGAGTCCATAACTGAGCAGGACACGGGGTAAAATGGATTGGCTTTGGGCCTGAGTCATAGGTTCAACTTCTGGGCCAGGTGAAGTTAGTCTCCTCCAAAGCATATAGACTGTGTGGCAGAAAGATGGACATCAGTGTAAAATTTGGAGATATTACCAAGAGAAGAATAGATAGATACTGGGAAAACAGACATTGTCCACTTCATAGGGCTGTCTCATGCTAGAACCATGAGTCTCAAGCCAGTTTTTCTTAGTGCCCAGCATATACATATCTCTGTTGTTTTCTAATGAATATATATATATACACACACATAAAATGAGCTTTCAGAATAATAAGGCACTTGTGATACACATACAACTATCTGTCAGAGTTTAAATCTGTCAAAATTCTGGAGTAACAGACCCAGAGTCCAGATCAACCCATTCCTCTGCTCTGGACTCTTCGTGATGTAAACCAATGAATCCATCTGCTTATGTAGACCACAGAAAGTTTCCAGTTACTTGCAACTCAACACATCTTTGCTAATAAAGCAAACAAAAGGAGGCTGTGGACAAGAGACCCACCTTGGGACTCCTTGTTCACGTGAAATGTCTTATTCCAGCAATCCCACCCTAAATAAAGTTAACTGCCCTTTATTAAAAATGTCATTTATAAGTGAACCTCTTTGGGATTCCAAATCAAATCTCAGGTCTCGAGAGAGATGTTAGCTAGATTTCAATCTCACCTACTTTCCTATTCACAATTTAACCTTCTCAATTTAACACTATTTAATATTACAGCTTGCCCTCCCAATCTCATTATCTTATCTTCCACAGCCTTTAACAGTTTTTACTATACTACAAAATTTAATGTTTGCTGTGTTTATTGTTATATTTGTTGTTTGTTATATTCATTGACATATCCCAAGCACTTAGTGAGTATTAGGGATATAGTAGATGCTCAATAAGTACTTGTCTAACAAATGAATGGATTGTATAAATAAATAGTTGAATTTGATCAGGTACTTTATGGCCATTTGCTAAAGCAATTTGATTGATCTGATTTTTGACAATTGAATATAGTGCTCAAATCTCTATTTCTAAAATACCATTCCACAGGGATTTTTGTACCTGTAGCTTTTTATGCTCCTGTAGGCAGAAAACAGTAACCTCAACCTGAGTTAGACATTTTAAGGGAGGTTTGTTTCTTGGTTCCTTAAATCCCATCACTTGGTTGGAAATGAGAATAGAGGGATATGTGGAAAGCACAGTTCTACCGTCAGGGCTGCAAAACTCTCCTTCATCCAGCCAAGATCAAGATCTTTCTGGGCTTGGAAGAGTTAACTGTGTCTTAGAGGAGTTCTCCACTGCCCACTTAGCATGCCAGTGGGTATCTAGAAGCACTTGCCTTCAAGCTTCTCAGGACAATTTGCAGTTTGATGTCAACTTGAAAGCAAAATGTTTTCCTCAGTTTACGGCAAAACCTACCTCTTTTCTCTATAGTGGCTATTCAGCCTGAGGAGCATGGCTCATGAAGCTTCTAAGCAATTTCTTCACAAAGCAAACCTTGATAGCACTAGAGTTAAAGGCCAGGTCAGGGAAGGGCCCTGGCAGGTAAATATTCTGCTCTGGGTGGCCTCAGGGGAGGGATAAAAAATCATATCTGCTCTCTTGTGAGAAAGGCTAAAATTCACAGTGTTGTTTAGCTGGTTGTTGACTTTTACTCAGGACGTTTTGGTTGCTAAGGGCACATGGTAACTTTCATGTGAGCTCTACCTATAAACCTATCATCATATTCCACGAATCATGCAAGGGGTTCTAATTTAGTACATAATTCAATTCTTCCACCACGAAGATGTCAGGGTAGAGGGTTCAAGACTTCATCCCCTGGACAGCATGCCCCTAGTTCTGGAGTGAACTCCATCTAATTATTCCAAACAAATTCCTTTTCTGTGGGCTGCCTTACTCTGATTCTGAAATCCAAGTGACTTGCAGAGATGATACACACTAATAAATAATTCTATTGGGTTGTATGTAGCACTTCCAGCCAGAAATCAGCCTTACTATGACAATTATGTAAAAGGTTCTATTGAAACAGTTTTGCCTGCCATAATCCTTGTCTCTAAGGTTAGATACAGTTATCTCTATAGTTACCTGGACAGTTCACCATGCTCAGGGAGCTATATGTAATAATCATCAGAGGCAGTGATTAAAAATATTTAACACCCTGTACACTGTGAACACCAGACAATCTCAATGGAGGGCAGCCAGTGAGTTGAATACATCAGCCTTGCCCAAAGAGATGCGTGGGTGGTGCTATCAGTCACTAGCTCCCCTTCACCATCTATGAATTAAATAATTACTTTTCAAGAGTCCTCATGTGTCATCCCACTATCTATTTCTCCAGATGAGAAAACCATTTCTAAGGGAGATGAATGACTTGCTTAAAGTCACACAGAATTTAAATGTAACCCAGATAACTTCTGGAGCCCCATGTGATCAAATCTTTGTATATTTTGTCCCAGGAAACACAATCTAGAAACCAGAAGTAATTATGCATATTTTGAATCCAGTTTTGGTTTTTCAAGGAAGTGACAAAGAGAAGAGTACATTCTTAATGCATGGCTAAAGTCATCTTCCTCCACTACTTTCTTTCTTAGCATATTTTACATAGACTGCGGCTGCTACTCAGCAAGTCTGTCTATTTTCCTTCCATCACTTTCTCAAAAATTGCTCCAGAAACCCTGCAAACCTGAGTTAAACAATCCTCCTTCCCCTGTTGAAGGAACACTGTGAGATTTTGCCCAGTTGTTGGCCTGGCCAGGCTGTGGGAGGAGCCCAATGGACCAGGAAGCCATATTACCCAGCCTACTCAAAGGGAAGCACCTGGAGGCTGCTGAGAAACGCAGTTCTCCTATCAGTATCTGACAGCTTTCCCAGTGAAAAATCATTTCTGGAAATTTCAGTTGAATATAATTCTGAACCTCACTGCACACATAACCTCTAGGAGCTGGAGCCAAGACCTCAGCTGGGGTCTCTAGGGTCCACACAAATGGATGTTATGTCTCATTTATGCTCAGCACACAGTAAATGCACAGTAAATACTCCTTAAATACAGAAATAATTCTGGGGATATCGTGAGGAAAGTAATCTCAAAAGAAAAGAATGTCAGAAGGGAAAAGGAGTGGAAAGTGAAAAAGTTTCTGTTCTCCCTTCCTTTTCCTCTCTTTTTACCTTCCATTTTTTCCTACAGAATAATTTGGATCGACCATCTACATTGGTTAAAGAAATACACTGACTGACAGTTCCATTCTTCTGTTTGCTTTGTGCAGGCCCTTTGGAATTGACTTTTATGGTCAGTCTCCATTTTCTCTTCCTGTCACTTTCCTCCTTCCTTTTTCACTGTATGCATGAGAGTAATTTTCTGCTATATTGTTATTTTGGAAGGTCTCTGGCAGGGTGGCAGTAAATGACACAGCTAAGTGATACAGATTTTAATGACTTAATGCTATCATAATTTCTAATAGAAACATAAGTGGAGACAGGAGTCATGTTTTAAAAGATATAAAAATGAAAAGTGGATCATAGAAAAGATGTTCATGAGAAATTACTGTGGCAGAGAAGGAAGCAAGACAGGTAAGGATAAACTTGGTAAAGACGGGTCCGTAAGAGAGATGCTATTAGTAAAAGGGAAAAAGTCACAGGAGAGAAAAATAACATTTTGGAAGTATGTCAGAAAGAAAAAAAAAAATGATGACAAAGGTAAAAGGTGGACTGGCTTCTTAATAGAGGAAAAGAGCAAATATGAAATTACAGAAAAAGAAGGAAGGCTTGGCCTGTCTTATGAGCCAGGCTTGGTGACAAAGGGTAATAGCAAAAAGAATACTTAAGGTAATAATAGTCAATGAGGAAAGGCGGCGCGGAGAAGCAGCGCGTTTCAGAATATCCAGGGTGGGAAAATCACTGCAGAACACAAAAGGAGAGAATAGAGGTAGTGCAGGCCAGCTGGCAATTATTTTTTAAACCTCATGGAAGACTATTAGGTTCCTAGGAATTTGAAAAGGGAAAGGCAGCTCAAAATTTTTATTTTTAAAAGTTTGATGAAAAGTGTTAAAGTAGGTCACAGAGAATACATGGATTTGGTGGGCTTTCTTGGGACCCAGGTAAACTTTGGTGAAGCTGATAAAATAGGCTAAGTGACCAGTGCAGGGCCAGCTGGATCAAATATGGGCTTCTAAGTGCCCTGAGTCAGACGTCCACCCACTGCCACCTCCCCCTCCCATCATGTACCACTTCACTTCTTATGACTCCACCAGTGGTAGAGAACCTATATTTCCGCTTATCTTTCTTTCTGCATACACACGGAGAAGACTGAACTTTCCCTTCAAAATGCAGATGAGCGGGTGCTTGTGTGTCTAGGTGGAAGCATACAAAAACTGATTCTCCATGGTTTTTTCTTTCTTCCTTTGTGTTTTGAAAATACAGTGTATAAGTAGATCATTTCAGGTGTATTAAGGCCAACGGGTCAGGAAACAATTGCCATAGAAGAGAGAGTTTATTACTCCCAGGTCCTGAGAAGGGGACCCCATGCCACAGGGGGGCACATGGGAAGCACTGGGGTAGGTCTTGAGGCACAGGAAGGGGAAGAACTGGGTGGGAAGGAAAGGTGGCAGGGCAGGCAGGGTTAGGCTTGGCTACTCTGAATGATTTGGGCAGGCTCTGGGACACAGCAGCTGTCCGTAGTTGTCTGGTATCTGGCCCTGGGTAATAAGGACAAGTCTACAGTGGCCTAGAGTGTAAGCCTGATAAAGGAAGTGCCTTGGGGTGTGGACTCTGGATTGGTGGGTTTGTATTTGAAACCGTGCCCCCCAGGGAGGAGAACTCCAGAGGAGAGTGGCGGGAGGGTGCAATGGTCTGAATGTTTGTGGCCCCCTCTAATTACTATGTTGATATCCTAATCCGTAGAGGGATGGTATTAGGAGGTGAGGCTTTGGGGAGGTGATTCAGTCACGAAGGTCGAGTCCTCATGAATGGATTAGTGTCCTTTTAAAAAACTCCCTAGAGAGACCCTTCAGTTCCTTCTGCCATGTGAGGTCACAGCCAGAAGACAGCCATCTGTAAACCAGAAAGCAAACTCTGAGCAGAACCTGATTATGCTGGCACCCTAATCTTGCATTTTCAGCCTCCAGAACAGTCAGACCTAATGTCTATAAGCCACCCCATTTGTGGTATTTTGTTATAGCAGCTCTAATGGACTAAGACTGGGGACAGGGCTATCAGGGAAGCAGGAGGCCTAGCTAGGGAAGGTGACTGAGGCATATTATTGGGCTGTTTAGGGCAAGGCATCTCTAGCATATGCATGTAAGGCATTGTGAAAACAGCAAGGTTTCAGAGCTAGAAACATGGGTAATACCCTCTGCCTCAGTGGTTATGGTTGCATGTGCTGATAAGGGGATGCTAGCTGATCAAAGCAACTTGCAGTGCTGTAAAAGGCTCAGACCTAGAGAGTGACTTTGCATGAGTGAGAACTTTGTAAGCCACTGGAGTTTTTTGTAATCAAAGCATAACCTAACTGATCCTCACTAATGTCCCACCATATCAACTGTGGGAATTCAGTAAAGTAACACAAATAAAGCACTTCCTGATACACAATATAGTCTCAATAGAGTTCATTATTTCCTAATATTTGTATGATTTGCCAATATTATTTTTCTTCCTAGACTGCTGTTTTACTTTTCTCTGACATCTGATACATTGATACCCATTTCAAATAATATCAGCTGACTTGTAATATGTAGCTATGCATATGCTTTGCATTCTTGACTATATTTATTCTGGGAACAAAAGAGTAAGGCAATTTTTAACATCCCGCTCCTACTGCTAATAAAATAATAAAAATTATTGTTGTTGTCACTGATGCCTTTCCATTTCGGACATTAGGAAATCAAAGATGAGGGAAGTCACACACCTAGCCCAAGGTCATACCACAGGTAAGTGGCTGAGATAGGATTTAATCCCAACTATGTCAGACTCCAATCCTAGTCCTACCACGATGTTATACCATATCCCACTTCCAGGATACATGACAAATTGGAGAGCTTCGACACAGTGAAATACAAAACTGAAAGTGCGGTAAAAATTAAGAGCTTTGTTGGCACCAAAAGCAGCCTTCCATCAGCTTCAGTGCTCAGTCTGCATTCCCCTAGGCAGCCTAACCTCCTGCACCCAACCTTGGGAGGAAGTGAACACTGACCGTGCTGCTGGGACAGGACTGTGAAATCATCCTCCCCAGCACGCTGCCACATTTCAGGATAGCTGCTTTGTGCTCTTTCACATTCTGCTTCCTCTCTTCCAACCTGACTTCAGTCTTGCATACCACTGCTTGGCTACTGCTTTCTGCCTTTACTGCCTCCGCTATAGAAGCAGAAAGCTGAATTCACTGCTCAATCTCTGTGAAAGCTAGTGGTGTCCACGAAAGCAGCTCTGGACCATGGGACACAAAGGGAAATCCGCTGGGGGATGCCTGGGAAAGATATTTCACTTCCTAATGAAACAGATAGGTGCGAAAGGAGACATCTCTGATAATGCCATTTCCCTTTCACCCTGTCCTGAGAACAGATGTAATGCCTGGAGTCACTGCAGTCATCTTGCTGCTATGAGGCAATGAGCATACAGACAAAAAGCACAGAGTTGTCAGTGACAGCATGAACCATACGAAAGAGCCCGCGTTCTGACGTTATCACAGAGCAGCTGCACAAAAAAAACAGCAACACCCATCCCCTGGCCTCTTGTTAGTCAAGAAGAACAAACCTTTCCTTGTTCAATCCACTATGAATCAGATTTTTCTTTTATTTTCAGCAGAGTGTGTTCCTAAATTATATACCATATCATTAAAAGTTTTCATATATATCATAAAATAACATAATTGGAATTTATCCTAATTTACATATCTAATTTCCAATTTTAGATAATTTAGATTATGCCAATGTTTTAACTAATTTAAATAATCCCATGTTGGACATCTTTGTATATAAAGCCTTTTTCATATTTATAATTTCACATTTTCTTTACTCAGGATTAACTTTCTGCAGTAATTTAAGGCTTTTGATACATATTGTTGAAAAGCTTCACAAAATGTTTTCACCAATTCTTGGCATTCTGTCTTTTGAAACACTATACTGTAGTGCGTAGACCCCATACCTGCTTCGTAAATGAAGGAAGCAGACAACCTGAGCAAATCTAAATGAAACTCTGCCAGACTAAATTTTATGCATTTCATCTAAGAAAAAAACTACCTTGATATGTGTTTCAATGTGTTTGAAAAGTATGAAAGAATAAAACCTTATATAAAATGAGGCATTAATATTATAAAACAGTTGTATACAAATGGGTTTTTCTTATATTTACAAAGGTGAATGCTCTGGTGAGGGATTGCAGATGCATTAATTTGATTAAAAGACTTAAACAGAATCACAGTTTTTCTCTTGGGACAGAACTTGGGGCTCTTTTAGGTACGCTCTGCTGGTACAGGGTAGAAGGATTGAATGGAAGTGTTGGATGACATGTATCTGGTGCATGGACCTTCAAGGGTGCTTTCCATATACTTCTCATTTCACTGTAATATTTAAATTATTACATCACTATTTCCATTTTACAGATAAAGAAACTGAAGCATGACCAAGTTAAATGCCTTGCCCAAGGTTGCAGCAACAGTTCATGGCGTTTCAGGGATCCTAGCATCAGTCGGTCTGTCTGATTCCCACATCTCTGCACCATCTATGCCTCTTCATCTATAAAAATGGGGAAAGTGATATGATTCATCCCATACAGAGATGGGTCTAGAACCCAGTACCTCATGTCCTTTACATCACACTGGAACTCTCAAGGAGATAGTTAAGACACAGTGAATGAAATTTAGCAAAGACAACCTTTATAGATATTTTGATTCACCAAGTGACACTAATGGTGTTGGATTGTGACAGTTGGGTCACATGTTCCTCACCCAGTTTGGTGGATAAAGTCAACTCCAATTTGGAGTTTGAGGAAACTCCAAAAAGACCTTTATGATAATGAAGGATTTCCTCAAGGAAAGAATGCCTCAGGCAAGCAGTACTGTGAGGCCAAGCCATTAAAATACAGTCTCAAGTTTAAAAGATCTGGACTCAAATCCCAGCCCACTCTGTGCTAACCATAAGACCCTGGACAAGTTATTTAAACTCTTCTGTGTCTCAATTTCCCGGCTTAGAAATTGGTATAAGAATGGTGTGTAACACATGAGGTTTTCAGGAAGATTAAATGAGACCAAAAATGCAGCCTCTGGCTCACAGGTAGTAAGTGTTCATTAAATCAGACAAGTCTTACATGAGTATACGGT
Organism: Piliocolobus tephrosceles; assembly: GCF_002776525.5. NCBI lineage: Eukaryota > Metazoa > Chordata > Mammalia > Primates > Cercopithecidae > Piliocolobus > Piliocolobus tephrosceles. The sequence continues at coordinate 126,006,689 of NC_045434.1, read as the reverse complement.
TCTCAAAAGAAGATACACAAATGGCCAACACACATATGAAAGCAAGCTTAACATCACTAATGATAAGGGAAATGCAAATCAAAACCACAATGCGATACCACCTTACTCCTGCTAGAATGGCCATAATAAAAAAAAATAGATGTTGCTGTGGACGTGTTGAAAAGGAACACTTCTACACTGCTGGTGGGAATGTAAACTAGCACAACCACTATGGAAAACAGTGTGGAGATTCCTTAAAGAACTAAAAGTAGAACTACTATTTGATCCAACAATCTACTGGGATCCAACTACTCAGTAGATCCAAGATATTACTGGGTATCTACCCAAAGGAAAGTAAGTCATTATGTGAAAAAAATATTTGCTCACCTATATTCATAGCAGCACAATTCACATTTGCAAAACTGTGGAACCAACCCAAATGCCCAACAATCAACAAGTGGATAAAGAAACTATGGTATATACATCAGATGAGTCTTACATTGCAAGGATGTTGTAACTGTATCCAATCATTTACTTACTCCCTTAGTGGATTTTATCCTGAATCTGCTTGCCACTTCTCTGCTGGTCACTGCCTGTCTAAACACCATGACTCCGGATTCCGCTCAGCAGACTGAAGGGAACACAACTTTGATGATTCTCTTTGCTGTACTTGGAGAAGGCTGGTTAGTCATAAGTTTTAAAGCAGGTCAGTATAGTGGATTTCCAGTCGGCCAGCCTCCTTTGCAGTGGGTTGGGACCGAGTGACACCTTCTGGCAAATGAACTGTGAGTGGAAGTGACATGTATACTTCTGAGTCTGAGCGGTTAACAGCCAGTTAGGTGCTTCTCCTTTCTGTCTCTTTTCTTGTTGAGGTAAAGCCACATATTCCAGATGGTCTGGCTATAAGATAGACAATGCCTATCTGACACTGAGAATTTGGGGGTTATTTGTTGTTGTTGTTTGTTTTCTAAAGACAAGGTTTTGCTATGTTTCCCAGGCTGGTCTTGAACTCCTGGCTTCAAGTGATCCTCCTATCTTGGTGTCTCAAAGTGCTTGGATTACAGGTGTGAGCCACACCGTCCGGCCTGGAGTTACTTGTTACTAAACAAAGATTCGGCAAGTGGTTCTCAATGTGTGGTCCAGGAACTCCTAGGTGTTCCTAAGACACTTGTGTGGGGTTTGCTAAGTGAAAACCATTTTCATAATAATGCCATGATGTTGTTTACCTTTGCTGCTCTCATTCCATCATGATGATATAGCTGGGTTTTTCCAGATGATTTAAGATGTGTGATAATGTCATTGCTCTTATAGTTAATGACCTGTATCCTTGTATATTCTTGTGTTAAAATTTTTTTCTGTTTAATTTCTAATGTGGTAAATGTTAATAGGTAGAACATATATAAACAAAAGTTCTTTGAGAGTCCTCAATAACTTTTTAAAAAAACCTAATGGGATCTTGAGACCAAAATATTTGAGAACCACTAGATCAGTTAGTACTACTTTGCCTAATACAGAAACTATATGGGCAATTTGGAGTGGGATATAGTGATCCTAATCTCTTTTGGTTTAAATTAATTTTAAAATTAATTTTCAAACCTTTTTTATGAGAAAAGTACAGAATAAAAAATTAACGCATTTTGAATTCAATAAAGTTATTTTGGTGGGGCATACTGAAAGACATTGAGCGTTGATGGAATAGTTAGAAGATAGGTGTGGAATTTGAAAGCCTGGATCATAGAAAAATTAATGATACACAGAAGGAGAAATTGTATAGCAGGCACATTTTATTACTGAGCATATTAGTCAAATGTCAGTTGATAATTTCTACCCATAACATTAGCAAGAATTTTAGTGAATAAACTATCCAATGGCATATAAGTTTAGAAGACTAGCTATGCTCTGTTTTTCTTAATTGTTAAAGCAAAGGGATTAAGATTTTATGAATACCTGTTTCCTGCTGTATATTTTATGAACATCACTAATAATTATTTATCCTTATAACCTATAAAAATGAATTTTAATGACAACCTCCATTTTATGGATGAAACTGACATCCACAATCAGAATCAGAATTTTTTAATTAAAAATTTAAAAACTTTTAAAAATTAGAATTTAAACAGGTTATTTTTTTTGCTCCAATACCTTTACTTCTTCCATAATGCCAAGCTGACCTGATAAAATCAAGTCAGAAATAAACAGAGATTGAAGTATCACGAAGGAACATGAGCATCGGAATTTTTCTGACATTTTGCTTTTCAACAATTTCCCCAAAATGCCATTTCTGCCTCCATATTCCTTAGTTCAAGGTTTGGGCAGGGATGTGTTGCTCATTACCCTTTCTTCAGATTCCATTCAAACATTTTCAGTGTTTTTTAATTGCCTGCAACCATTCAAGGCTCTTCTTTTTTAAGTCAGTCATCAAGTATTTATTATGTTCTTACTACCTAGGAGATACTGTTCTAGATGCTGGAGATACAAAAATAAATGAAATCTTCAAACATCTCTGCTCTCTTGGAACTTACATCAGAGAGGGAGCTGAGAATAAACAAGTAAATATACAGAATGCATGTGTCAGACAGTGATAAGGGCTAAGGAGAACAATGAGTCAGAGAAGGGGATGTGTGGGAGTCAGGGGAGGATGCCATTCTAGACACGAGGGCCAGAGTAGGTATGGATGGGAAGGCAGCGTGTCAAAAAGGGTGTAAGAAAGTGAGGGAACTGCATGGATATCCACAGGGAAAGCTTCCAAGAAGAGTGAATGCTAGGCACGAAGGCCTCAAGGTGGAAGCTGCAGGGAAAACAAAGAGGCCACCGCTTGGTTGAAGCTGAGTGAAGGAAAGCTTGTATGGTCCTTGGAAGGATTTGGGCTTTCCTATGAGCAAGATGTTGGTTTAGTATTTTGTGCTGAGGAAAGACATGATCTGCCTGGTATTTTAACAGAACTATCTGGCTCCTTTGTTGGGAATTCTGTGTGCAGAGGGCGAGGGAAGAAGCAAAGAGACATGGTAGGAAGATATTGCAGAAATCCAGGTGAGAGACGATGTGCCTCAGTCCAGAGTGATGGCAGCAAAGGTAATGATGAGAAACGGTCAAATTTTGGTTTTTAAAATAATTGTTTGTTGACATCAGAGAAAAAGAGGAGTCAAGAGTAACCTTAAGATTTTTGAGGCCGGGCGCGGTGGCTCAAGCCTGTAATCCCAGCACTTTGGGAGGCCGAGGCGGGCGGATCACAAGGTCAGGAGATCGAGACCATCCTGGCTAACACGGTGAAACCCCGTCTCTACTAAAAATACAAGAAAATTAGCCGGGCATGGTGGCGGGCACCTGTAGTCCCAGCTACTCTGTAGGCTGAGGCAGGAGAATGGCGTGAACCCGGGCGGGGGAGCTTGCAGTGAGCCGAAATCGATCGTGCCACTGCACTCCAGCCTGGGGCACAGAGCAAGACTCCGCCCCCCCGCCAAAAAAAAAAAAAAAAAAAAAAAAAAGATTTTCGAGCATCTGGAAGAAAATCAACTTGTATGGGGAAGGGTGGAGGAGAAGTAGGCTTGGTGGAGAGTACCAGGAACTCAGCTTTAGTACTTGCTGTAGACCGAATGTTTGTGTCTTCCCCAAATTACCGTGTTGAAATCCTAACTTTCAGTGTGATGGTAGGGCCTTTGGGAGGTAATTAGGTCAAAAGGCCAGAGCCCTCATGACTAAGATTGATGACCTTATAAAAGAGGCCCCAGAGAGACTCCTTGTCCCTTTCACTATGTGAGGACACAGTGAGAAGGCACTGCCCAAGAGAAAGTGGGCCCTCACCAGACACTGCATGTGCCTTGATCTTGGACTTCTCAGCCTCCAGAACTGTGAGAAGTCAATTTCTGTTTATGTTATCCCTAATAGACCAAGATAATACTTTTAATTTTGTGATGCCCTTTAGGCTTCTACGTATAGGTGGCAATTGGATGTATAAGTCTTGAGTTCAGGGTAGGCAGTGGAGACACAAATTTCAGAGTCATCTGAATAAAGATGGCATTTAAATCCACAGGAGTAGATGAGATCATAAAGGATGTGATTGTGAATAGAAAATAGAAGCTGTCCAAGGCCTGAACTGTATTATTTAAAGGGAAGAAGAGTGAATGACCTGGAGAAGGAAAATTAGTCTAAAAAAGAGCAGCTAGCAAGGTAACACTTCAACTTATCTTTCTCGTAATTTTGTTATTTCATCTACTCTGCCACAGGTTCCATGGGATCCACCCACATGGTTCAAATTGGTCACAGCTTTTCTTACCTTTATATCCTCTCTAATGTAGTGCTTTATGTGTGGCATGGTGCCAACTACTTTTTTCTAACATGACTTTGAACTGGTCCATCTTCAAGGACCATTTTCAATGCCTTTCTTTTTAAATTTTTTTTTTAAAATTTGAGGTTAAAAATACATATATAATTTACCATCTTTATTATTTTTAGGTGTACTGTTTAGTGTTAATAAATACCTTCATATTATTTTTCCCCTTCAATCCTCCCACTTTCCAGCCTTTAGTAATCACCACTCTACTCTCTAGCTCCATGAGATCCACTTTTTAAGCTTCTGCATGTGAGTGAGAACATGTGATACTTGTCTTTCTGTGCTTGGCTTATTTCACTGAACGTAATGGCCCCCAGTTCCATCCATTTTGCCACAGATGACAGGATTTCATTATTTCTATGGAATAATTTCATTTTGTATGATATGGTTTGGCTGTGTCCCCACTCAAACCTCATCTTGAATAGTAGTTCCCATAATCACCACGTGTCATAGAGGGGAACCAGCAGGAGGTAACTGAATTGTAGGGGTGCTTTTTTCATGATAGTGAGTGAGTTCTCATGAGATCTAATGGTTTTATAAGGGAATTTTCCCCACTTTGTTCAGCACTTCTCCTTCCTGCTGCCATGTGAAGGAGGATGTGTTTGCTTCCCTCTCTGACATGATTGTAAGTTTCCTGAGGCCTCCCCAGCCAAGCGGAATTGCGAGTTAGCTAAACCTCTTTATAAATCACCCAGTCTCCAGTATTTCTTCGTAGCAGCATGAGAATGGACCAATTCATTGTATATGTACCGCATTTTCTCTATTCATCTATTGATGGGCACGTAGGTTGATTCTATATTTCAGCTATTATGAATAGTGCTGTGATAAACATGGAAGGGCAGATATCTCTTTGATGCATTCACTGCCTTTCTTATATTTCCCAATGTTTCCCTTTTTTGTACCAACTACTGCATTTTAAAAACAACTGATATATAGCAATTCCACATACCTTTGTGTACCTATTTGTTACTTCTCTAAACAGTAAGCTTTTTGTAGGTAACGACTGTGCCACCTTGCAGAGTACCTTGCCTACTTATTGAGAAAAAATAAATTTTGTTGAACAATCACTGGACAGATGTGGACAGGATGAAGATGCGAAAAAGCAGGATGTATGCAGACCCAAAACAAATAAATAAATGAATGTCTAAATAATAACTTCATTTGAATCTAAAAATCATGTGTTGCTGTGGAAACAGATTTGTCATTACATTCCTGTACTAACAGACAATATAAGTAGGGATCGATCTGCTTGTGGAATAGCATAGACCCCACTGCTGTACTGCCTTTTGATTTTTCAATTCTCCTTAAAATCTGGTAATTGAAAGAGAATTTATAAAAACCGAAAATCAGACATGGCAGTAGAATAATTTTAATAATATAGGAGATACAGTGTAATTATCTATAGACAAATACTTCCCTAATCTATTTATAGAATGAAATCATAAACATTTGACCTACTGTCCAAAATTCAGTTTGCAGACATGTATTTGCTTTGTTTGCAGGGTCCTGCACCCTCCTTTGGCAACAGTCCCCTCTGCTTCCTTGATCCAGGGCCATTTTACACATTTACTTTACCTACTGTAGGCAGTCCACTGGGTTTCCCAGCTCCATTTATGTATTATCAGCATTCTGCCATTTCTGTGGAATACAGCAGAAATTAATAGTACCTTGGAGCTGTGCAATGCAATAGGCCATCTGTTTAGCTCCTGAAGACATTTGAATGTCTTGAATGAATGTGTGACGTTTGTTTAAGTGAATAAATAACACATAATTATTTTAACTTTTAAAAAAATCAAGTCCTACCATTACCTTGTAAATAATGTAACTTAAATGTTAATTGAGTTAGGAAAACCACTAGAAATGAGGAATAGGAAGATTCTGACCAGATGTATGCAGGCCCAAAACAAATAAATTTTAAAAAGGCAAATATTGTAAAACTTCCAAAAAGGCTGCTTCAGGAATGAAAGTTTTACTTTTGATCTTCATTATTGACTGGCTTGATTGCCTGGTTTCTACTTTAGGTTCTTTCTTGCCTTGGAGACTCAATGATTTTATGCCTAGTGGTTCATAAGTCACAAAATATCTGGAATTAGGTGGTAAGTATTTTTCTTTCCTTAGTGCAAGCCTATAAAACCTCAGCAGTTTGTATTTTGAGGCAATCAGAACTGAACAGAGTCCTGCATAATTTGCTTCCTCTTCCTAATGTTTCCATAAAAACAAAATATTATAGATACCCCCTGAAATATAGAGACCTTTTCCTTTCTGAATGTAAATGGAATGAAAATTCGCTTGAACAATATCCCTATGTGTGTGTGTGTGTGTGTGTGTGTGTGTGTGTGTGTGTATATATATATATATAAACATAAAAAATACCACATTTCAGGCCAGGCGTGGTGGCTCATGCCTGTAATCCCAGCACTTTGGGAGGCCGAGGCGGGCGGATCACGAGGTCAGGCGATCAAGACCATCCTGGCTAACACGGTGAAATCCCACCTCTTCTAAAACTACAAAAAATTAGCCGGACGTGGTGGCGGGTGCCTGTAGTCCCAGCTACTCAGGAGGCTGAGGCAGGAGAATGGCGTGAACCCAGGAGGCGGAGTGTTAAGTGAGCCAAGATCGCACCACTGCACTCCAGCCTGGGCGACAGAGCAAGACTCCGTCTCAAAAAAAAAAAAAAAAAACAACAACAACAACAACAACAAAACACACATTTCACTTTGCTCATGTACTATACAATGATCAGAAATTTAAAAAATATTTGAGTAATTACTCTTTTTAAAGACAAAAAGCCAACAACAACAAAAATCCTTTTGGATAACTTGAGATTTTTAGGGAACCAAACTAATGACAGATCATTACTATTGTGTAAACTCCCTTCAAAATACTTCTGAAAATGAAAGAGATGGGAGATAAGACCAGTGAAGCCTCAGAACTTTTTATTAAATCACCCATCTTTTCATTTCTATATCATATGAATAGTCAGCCCTTTTGCTGCTAGCACAAAATGACCCTACAATGTTCACAATGGCTTTTCCTATCCTTTTATTATAAAAAATATATCTCCTTCCTTTTCACCTTCTGGGGGACTTTTGGCCCTAGAACTTGTAGAAAACTTGAAAAAAAAAAAAAAGAATCTGAAGGAAGAATGGAAGCTGACTTGGCAGATGTGGCCATGGCTTGGGTGATAGGCTCTGACACTGAGTTAAGGAATATTATTTTGATGGGAGATGTTATTTTTAGAGCCAGACATGGTGCTTTAGAAGAGATGGAAACAGACAGCGTGCCGGCACTTTGATTTGTCCAGGACAACATTCATGCGAATGAGGCCTGAAGAGTGTAACTGGCAGGCAAATCAGCATAATGAAGCTCCCAGCAGGAGGGGGCTTTCAGAAGCTAGTTGAAGATGAAGCTAGAAGGGCCTCAGGGTAGGAGATTATTCAAAAATTAAGAAGGCAGCTGAAAATAAGGCATAGAGAGCTGGGGAACCTAATGGAAGTTGCTCTGGGGAAATAAAAAAGACTGAGAAGAAGGTCAGGTGTGACTACATATGAAAGAAAATAAGGTACAAATACCTAATGCATGAGAAGCTTGAAACCTAGATGACGTATTAATAGCTGCAGCAAACCACCATGACACATGCACACTTGTGTAACAAACCTGCACATTCTGCACATGTATCCCAAAACTTAAAGTAAAATAAAAAAAAAAAAAAAATTAAAGATTAAAAAAAAAAGGAAAAAAAGTAAAAGGACAAGGGTGAAAGTGAGGAAGGATTTAAAGAGACTGTCAGCTGCAAGAGAAAGCCCAACAGAATCAAATGACTTGGGAACATAAATGGCATATCCTGATTGAACTACTTGATGAGTGATGTCTATTTTCTAGAATTTTATGTTAGGCAGAGCAGGGATAATATAAATTAGGTTAACAGGCATGTTATCGGTTAAATATTAAGCAAAATAAGAACTCAGAAGTTCCTATCTGCAAATAAAGTAACTGGTCAGGAGACCATTAGGATTGCCATCCAAGGTACAAACTCTGTATTATGAAGACCAATAGGAGAATCCTTGTGGAAATGACTAGAATAAGCCCAATTTACTTATGAGTTAAATATCTAAAATATACACTAGTGAGAAAAAGATCGCTTATGAACTCACCAAAGTAAAAATGTTTTTGGAATAGTGATGAAGATTTTCCCATCTATATTTTGAAGAGTGATTGTTATTAGTTACTGAGAAAAACTAGGAAGAAGCCAAAGGTAGAACAACGTAGGAGAAAGGCATGATTTTAAGGGTAAGTAGATGTATGATTTGGCTATTAGGGGAGAAATTGATAAAATTCAATCACCTGCCTATAGCAGAAATAATAATGCAAACAGGGATTTAATTGGCTTAATTCAAAGGGTTCAAATGGATGCAGAATAACTGCAGAACACTTTCTAAAAGAAAGAAATGTACCATAATTTCATACATTAACCAGAAGAATTTAAAATTAACTGAAATGTGACCTTACAAGGCCTGAAAATCACATTATTCAATTTGCTTATTATAATGGGTAGAAATATCCTTGTCTAAATAGATGGTGGGGCTAGACGACATAGCCTATGGAGCCAATAGGTATCCTTTTAATTGCATAATGTCCATTTAATTATATTAGACCATTTGTGTTTGCAATGTGTTGAAACAACTTGATGTTATATTTGCAACCTCATTGGCATTGGATGGTGTTTTTCCTTTTTTAAGAATGTTTCTAATAAAGTTTCAAATTAAAAAGATAGAATTTAATACTAAAAATTTTAAGGGAAAGCTTTATACATAAGCTGATGAATATTTAATAAGTGGATGCTACTCACATTGAGATATTGAGAGATGGGAGGGAAAACACTCCCAATACTTCAGAATACAACAGGAAAGTTTAGTGACTATTCTGCTAGAAAACATTTGAAATTTTTTAACATTATGAATTTTTAGGTTATGATGGTTAATACTGAGTGTCAACTTGATTGCATTGAAGGCTGCAAAATATTGATCCTGGGTGTGTCTGTGAGGGTGTTGCTAAAGGAGATTAACATTTGAGTCAGTGGGCTGAGGAAGACAGACCCACCCTTAATCTGGTGGGCAATATCTCAGCTGCCAATGAATATAAAGCAGGTAGAAAAACGTGAAAAGGCGAGACTGACCTAACCCTCCAGCCTACATCTTTCTTTCATGCTGAATGCTTCCTGCCCTCAAACATTGACTCCAAGTTCTTCATTTTTGAGACTCAGACTGGCTCTCCTTGCTCTTCAAGCTTGCAGAAGCCTATTGTGGGACCTTGTGATGGTGTAAGTTAATAATCAGTTGGGTCACCAAGCAGCTGGTTGGCTTCTGTTCATCTTCACTTTTTGATCTAGGAATATCTTTAGTTAACAGTTGTGTGGAAAATGAGCCAACTGAAAATATTTAGAGGTAAATTTTAGGGGCACTAGTAAAGAAATATTATGAAACGTTGTTATATGCCAGGTAATACAGAATTGACACAAAAGGAACGTAAGTGTTCCAGTCATTGGGCTTAGCAGATGACACACATGGTCTCTTTTTGTCCTCATGGCACTTAGGGTGGGAACAAATATCTTCATGTCATATATGAGGCAACTGAGCTTTAGAAAGGGTAAAGAACTTTCTTAAAGTTCCAGTCCTGGTATGTGAAGGAGTCAGACTTAACTGAGATCCATGGTCTAGCCACCACCGAACTTGCCTCAGTGTGAATTTACTCCCGGTGGCAGACAGTTGATCCAGGTGGATGTAAAAGAAGCATATTGTTGAGGAATCAGTAGAGCTGGTGCTAGTAGTTATAGAAGTGGGGTAAATAATTGCATGACGGGACACATTCCTTTCTTATTTCTGTTTGGTAGTTTCCGTAACACACCCTAGATTATTATGCGTCAGGCACCACACCTGATACGTAGATACAGTGGTGAAGAAAACAAAGCTTTTGTTTTTATGTAGTCTAGAACCTCAGGCCTGCCACCATTTTGGTAAAACCGAGCTCTTGCCTACGTGTGACCTACACCCTTAGTCTTATGTCATAAAGTTCTTGGTTACATTCTGTACTTCATTCAGCCTGCCTTCTTTCCACCTTCCCTCCTACATCCGGCTGGTCCCTGCCCCTCACCAAGGCAGCTGACTCACCTGGGGTCCCTTGGGAGGGTCTAGACAGGGCCCCGTAATGAGTTCATGGATCCTGGGTGCTTCTGTCTTCACAGGCCCCTCTTCCATAAACCTCAAATAAAAATTATGTTTCATGACTGGGTTGATAAGATGACTCTATTAACATTACTTGCTAAACCATTTTCTTTAACCTAAAAGGTTTTTTTTTCCTTCTGTTTTTAAAGCAAATTAAAACATTTTCATGGACCCCTAAAAGTATTGCAGGCCCTAGGTGCTGCATCCATGGTGCCTGATGGATTCACTGGTTGTGCGTCTAGTTACCAATTGGCAAAAAGCTGTTGCTGACCTGAAAGTCAGGCAAAATTAGTCAATAGATACCCTCTTTGGTTGATTGTGATCTGTCTGTGAGTGACTTTTCTGGGAGTTTAAGACTTCTGCCCTTTTGCTTTGACTGCTATAATCATCACTCAGTTGTCACTTGGTAATTGCCTAATTATATTATTTGGTGATAAGTGAAGTTTTTAAGCGACAAACTCTTCCAAACAGCTGTGATTGGATTTGTTTTTGATACTTTATTTAATTTACAATTGCATTTGTAAAATCGGAATTAGTCTAATTTATTTAATGACCCCCATCACAGGCTGTAGGATATTTTCTGAGGGCTTTTAATTATACATGAATCAACACCATAATTTTAGAAGGGTTCAAGTGAAGTAGGTATTCACATAATTTCCACCATTGGTTCTCAGCTAACGATTTAGTAATTTCCCCTGCTACAGTAAAAATCTTATTAATAAATACAAAATGTTTTTCCAAAAGGTTGAATTCATCTATTAATTTAGAGATCTATCTTTCTCTTTTAAAGTTTTGGAATCTAGTTCTTGACCTTTTCTATTCTGTTCCCAGGATAAATATATTTTTTTGAATGAAGTTAATGATGTTATAACTGATCCTGAACAAAAGGTTAAGTTCTTATAAGGACCAGAATTGAATTTTTGGTTAATTTGTTAAAGTGGTTTCATCTATGCTTTTGTTTTTCCTCTAAACTTAAGTGTCCCTTAATTAGTCTTACCTTAAAGGGAATTTGCATTATGTTTCACTCTTTTAGGGAGACCATGATGATGACATTTGGAAGCATCTCAGGAGACAAGAATAAAACGCCGTTTTTTTCCCCCATTTCGCTAACAACTCAGTGTTCTGAAAAGTCTGGAATGTGCTATGAAAAGTTTGTGTGCTTAGTGAAATGTTGTACAATTGGCCAATCCACTAAGTCTTGGGAAATGTCTTAGGAACTTGGCAAGAGGAAGTTCTCAAGAGAGCCGGAATGCTGCCAGTTTCCAATTGGCCAAGACACATTACAAGGACAACCGTCTCTCTGAGCAACCTGGCATTTCCACTCCAATTGGAATCTGCAACAGGAAGATGCACAGGGGAAGATGATTAAACAAACCTTTTCAGATTTCTGGTCCAGGTGAATCTTTCATTTATCTGGTGTGCTTTACTATTCCTTTGATCACTGACCATTTCCAATATTAGGGAACACTGGACACATTGCAGATTCGTTTTTAGAACTGATCAACAGCCAAGGAAAATGCAAGATGAGTGAACTGATCTATCTTTATACATAAACACAAGGCATTTAACCTGCCTGAACAGTTCAAATTGTTGCTAATAAAATTTTAGATCTGCTGTGTGAGGCAACCTGCCTGTCACATTGGCTGTTGCTCAAGTAGCTCCCACCCTCGAAGCTTGTTTAGGAAATGTGACAGCTGTGCTCTTTGCCTGGCTGCTTCCATTTATGAAAACATGGTGGTAAATGGCAGTCACCCCCATAGGCCATTTACTGTGAATCTTCTTTTCTAGGCACAGCCAAGAGTAAACGCCCCCAAAAGAATCGAATCACAGTCATTCAGGGCCTACCTCAAATAGATTTAATTTGCTTTTTATAAAAAAGGTCTTGGGAAATTAAAAAATTTGCCTAGTTGGAATTCTAAAACACATAGTTTTTTTTTCTTAAAACAATACCCATTTTATGTGATTTTAACATAGCCACTTCTGATGGTAGCTTCTTTAGGAAAGCAAGACAAAAATATTCAATTGTACCAAGTAAAATTTGTCACCTAAAGTTTATCTTTTGGGTGTGGCTGGGGAAGGATTACAGGATTTGGAGCCCACACACGCCCCTTTGGCAAATCTAATCTCATTCTACCTTGTAAGCATTGTCAGTGGTGTCATATCTGGAAAGAAAGCCTAGTGGCAGATGAGTTGAGACAGTTCCTTCAGTGTGGGTTATTAATTTATCTTTGTCTGTAGAATAGTGGTTTCTTTATCACCATGCTCCTCCTGTCCCTGCATCTTTCACAGTGCTCCTGGGATTTTGCTCATGCCGTGTGACTCTTATCAGAGTGGTCTCTGCCCTATCTTGTGCAGTCAGCACAGAAAGGGAGCCAGGGAGACTCTGCAGCAAGCCCTGCCACATTTCCCATGTTCCCATCTTTGCCCGTGTTCCTATTGTCTGAAAGCCATGCTTTGAAAACTCCCCCTTCCCTTGCCTTTTTAGTTTCTTTTACTTTCTTTCATTCTTTTTTTTTTTTTTTTTTTTTGGTAATTCAACATATTTCATTTTATCCATTTAAAAAGCAACATTCTTGACTAGGTGTGGTGGCTCACTCCTTTATTTATTTATTTTTGTTATTATTATACTTTAAGTTCTAGGGTACATGTGCACCATGTGCAGGTTTGTTACATATGTATATATGTGCCATGTTGGTATGCTGTACCCATTAACTCATCATTTACATTAGATATATCTCCTAATGCTATCCCTCCCCCTGTCCACTCCCCACAATAGGCCTCCAGTGTGTGATGTTCCCCTTCCTGTGTCCAGCTGTTCTTATTGTTCAGTTCCCACCTATGAGTGAGAACATGCAGTGTTTGGTTTTCTGTTCTTGCTATAGTTTGCTGAGAATGATGGTTTCCAGGTGTATCAATGTCCCTACAAAGGGCACAAATTCATCCTTTTTTATGGCTGCATAGTATTCCATGGTGTATATGTGCCACATTTTCTTAATCCAGTCTGTCACTGATGGACATTTGGGTTGATTCCAAGTCTTTGCTATTGTGAATAGTGCCGCAATAAACATACGTGTGCATGTGTCTTTACAGCAGCATGATTTATAATCCTTTGGGCATATACCCAGTAATGGGATGGCTGAGTCAAATGGTATTTCTAATTCTAGATCCTTGAGGAATCGCCACACTGTTTTCCACAATGGTTGAACTAGTTTATAGTCCCACCAACAGTGTAAAAGTGTTCCTATTTCTCTACATCTTCTCCAGCACCTGTTGTTTCCTGATTTTTTTTAATGATTGCCATTCCAACTGGTGTGAGATGGTATATCATTGTGGTTTTGATTTGCATTTCTCTGATGGCGAGTGATGATGAGCATTTTTTCATGTGTCTGTTGGCTGTATGAATGTCTTCTTTTGAGAAATGTCTGTTCATATCCTTTGCCCACTTTTTGATGGGGTTGTTTGCTTTTTTCTTGTAAATTTGTTTGAGTTCTTTGTAGATTCTGGATATTAGCCCTTCATCAGATGAGTAGATTGCAAAAATTTTCTCCCATTCTGTAGGTTGCCTGTTCACTCTGATGGTCGTTTCTTTTGCTGTGCAGAAGCTCTTTAGTTTAATTAGATCCCATTTGTCAATTTTGGCTTTTGTTGCCGTTGCTTTTGGTGTTTTAGACATGAAGTCCTTGCCCATGCCTATGTCCTGAATGGTATTACCTAGGTTTTTTTACAGGGTTTTTTATGGTATTAGGTCTAACATTTAAGTCTCTAATCCATCTTGAATTAATTTTCGTATAAGGAGCAAAGAAAGGATCCAGTTTCGGCTTTCTATTTATGGCTAGCCAATTTTCCCAGCACCATTTATTAAATAGGGAATCCTTTCCCCATTTCTTGTTTCTCTCAGGTTTGTCAAAGATCAGATGGCTGTAGATGTGTGGTATTATTTCTGAGGATTCTGTTCTGTTCCATTGGTCTATATCTCTGTTTTGGTACCAGTACCATGCTGTTTTGGTTACTCTAGCCTTGTAGTATAGTTTGAAGTCAGGTAGCGTGATGCCTCCAGCTTTGTTCTTTTGACTTAGGATTGTCTTGGCAATGCAGGCTCTTTTTTGGTTCCATATGAACTTTAAAGCAATTTTTTCCAATTCGGTGAAGAAACTCATTGGTAGCTTGATGGGGATGGCATTGAATCTATAAATAACCTTGGGCAGTGTGGCCACTTTCACGATATTGATTCTTCCTATCCATGAGCATGGTATGTTCTTCCATTTGTTTGTGTCCTCTTTTATTTCACTGAGCAGTGGTTTGTAGTTCTCCTTGAAGAGGTCCTTTACATCCCTTGTAAGTTGGATTCCTAGGTATTTTATTCTTTTTGAAGCAATTGTGAATGGGAGTTCATTCATGATTTGGCTCTCTGTTTGTCTGTTACTGGTGTATAAGAATGCTTGTGATTTTTGCACATTGATTTTGTATCCTGAGACTTTGCGGAAGTTGCTTATCATCTTAAGGAGATTTTGGGCTGAGATGATGGGGTTTTCTAAATATACAATCATATCATCTGCAAACAGGGACAATTTGACTTCTTCTTTTCCTAACTGATTACCCTTGATTTCTTTCTCTTGCCTGATTGCCCTAGCCAGAACTTCCAACACTATGTTGAATAGGAGTGGTGAGAGAGGGCATCCCTGTCTTGTGCCAGTTTTCAAAGAGAATGGTTCCAGCTTTTGCCCATTCAGTATGATATTAGCTGTGGGTTTGTCATAAATTGCTCTTATTATTTTGAGATACATTCCATCAATACTGAATTTATTGAGAGTTTCTTTAGCATGAAGGGCTGTTGCATTTTGTCAAAGGCAAATGCATCTATTGAGATAATCCTGGGGTTTTTGTCTTTGGTTCTGTTTGTATGCTGGATTACGTTTATTGATTTGCGTATGTTGAACCAGCCTTGCATCCCAGGGATGAAGCACACTTGATCATGGTGGATAAACTTTTTGATGTGCTCCTGGATTCAGTTTGCCAGTATTTTATTGATGATTTTTGCACCGATGTTCATCAGGGATATTGGTCTAAAATTCTCTTTTTTTGTTGTGTTTCTGCCAGGCTTAATATCAGGATGATGTTGGCCTCCTAAAATGAGTTAGGGAGGATTCCCTCTTTTTCTATTGATTGGAATAGTTTCAGAAGGAATGGTACCAGCTCCTCGTTGTACCTCCGGTAGAATTTGGCTGTGCATCCGTCTGGTCCTGGACTTTTTTTGGTTGGTAGACTATTAATTACTGCCTCAATTTCAGAGCCTACTATTGGTCTCTTCAGGGATTCAACTTCTTCCTGGTTTAGGTTTGGGAGAGTGTAAGTTTTCAGGAAATTATCCATTTCTTCTAGGTTTTCTAGTTTATTTGCGTAGAGGTGTTTATAGTATTCTCTGATGGTAGTTTGTATTTCTGTGGGGTCGGTGGTGATATCCCCTTTATCATTTTTTATTGCGTCTATTTGATTCTTCTCTCTTTTCTTCTTTATTAGTCTTGCTAGCAGTCTATCAATTTTGATCTTTTCAAAAAACCAACTCCTGGATTCATTGATTTTTTGGACGGTTATTTGTGTCTCTATCTCCTTCAGTTCTGCTCTGATCTTAGTTATTTCTTGCCTTCTGCTAGCTTTTGAATGTGTTTGCTCTTGCTTCTCTAGTTCTTTTAATTGTGATGTTAGGATGTCAATTTTAGATCTTTCCAGCTTTCTCTTGTGGGCATTTAATGCTATAAATTTCCCTCTACACACTGCTTTAAATGTGTCCTAGAGATTCTGGTATGTTGTATCTTTGTTCTCATTGGTTTCAAAGAACATCTTTATTTCTAACTTCATTTCATTATGTACCCAGTAGTCATTCAGGAGCAGATTGTTCAGTTTCCATGTAGTTGAGCAGTTTTAATTGAGTTTCTTAGTCCTGAGTTCTAGTTTGATTGCACTGTGGTCTGAGAGAGAGTTTGTTATAATTTCTGTTCTTATATACTTGCTGAGGAGTGCTTTACTTCCAATTATGTGGTCCATTTTGGAATAAGTGCGATGTGGTGCTGAGATGAATATATGTTCTGTTGATTTGGGGTGGAAAGTTCTGTAGATGTCTATTAAGTCCACTTGGTGCAGAGATGAGTTCAATTCCTGGATATCCCTGTTAACTTTCTGTCTCGTTGATCTATCTAATGTTGACAGTGGGGTGTTGAAGTCTCCCATTATTATTGTATGGGAGTCTCAGTCTCTTTGTAAGTCTCTAAGGACTTGCTTTATGAATCTGGGTGCTCCTGTATTGGGTGCATATATATTTAGGATAGTTAGCTCTTCCTGTTGAATTGATCCCTTTACCATTATGTAATGGCCTTGTCTCTTTTGATCTTTGATGGTTTAAAGTCTGTTTTATCAGAGACTAGGATTGCAAGCCCTGCTTTTTTTTGTTCTCCATTTTCTTGGTAGATCTTCCTCCATCCCTTTATTTTGAGCCTATGTGTGTCTCTGCATGTGAGATGGGCCTCCTGAATACAGCAAACTTATGGGTCTTGACTCTTTATCCAATTTGCCAGTCTGTGTCTTTTAATTGGACCATTTAGTCCATTTACATTTAAGGTTAATATTATTATGTGTGAACTTGATCCTGTCATTATGGTATTAACTGGTTATTTTTCTCATTAGTTGATGCAGTTTCTTCCTAGCATCGATGGACTTTACATTTTGGCATGTTTTTGCAATGGCTGGTGCCAGTTGTTCCTTTCCATGTTTAGTGTTTCCTTCAGGATCTCTTGTAGGGCAGGCCTGGTGGTGACAAAATCTCTAAGCATTTGCTTGTCTGTAAAGGATTTTATTTCTCCTTCACTTATGAAATTTAGTTTGGCTGGATATGAAATTCTAGGTTGAAAATTCTTTTCTTTAAGAATGTTGAATATTGGCCCCCACTCTCTTCTGGCTTGGAGAGCTGCTGCCAAGAGATATGCTGTTAGTCTGATGGGCTTCCCTTTGTGGGTAACTCGACCTTTCTCTCTGGCTGCCCTTAACATTTTTTCCTGCATTTCAACTTTGGTGAATCTGACAATTATGTGTCTTGGAGTTGCTCTTCTTGAGGAGTATCTTTGCGGCATTCTCTGTATTTCCTGAATTTGAATGTTGGCCTGCCTTACTAGGTTGGGAAAGTTCTCCTGGATGATATCCTGCAGAGTGTTTTCCAACTTGGTTCCATTTTCCCTGTCACTTTCAGGCACATCAATCAGACATAGATTTGGTCTTTTCACATAATCCCATATTTCTTGTAGGCTTTGTTCATTTCTTTTTATTCTTTTTTCTCTATATTTCTCTTCTCACTTCATTTCATTCATTTGATCTTCAATCACTGATAATCTTTCTTCCAGTTGATTGAGTTGGTTACTGAAGCTTGTGCATTTTTCACATAGTTCTCGTGTCATGGTTTTCATCTCTATCAGTTATTTTAAGGTCTTCTCTGCATTGATTATTCTAGTTATCCATTCATCCATTCTTTTTTCAAGGTTTTTAGTTTCTTTGTGCTGGGTACATAATTCCTCCTTTAGCTCTGAGAAGTTTGATGGACTGAAGCCTTCTTCTCTCAGCTTGTCAAAGTCATCCTCCATTCAGTTTTGTTCCATTGCTGGTGATGAGCTGCATTCCTTTGGAGGGGGAAATGCACTCTGATTTTTTGAATTTCCAGCTTTTCTGCACTGCTTTTTCCCCATCTTTGTGGTTTTATCTGCCTTTGGTCTTTGATGATGGTGACGTACTGATGGGTTTTGGTGTGGGTGTCCTTTCTGTTTGTTAGTTTTCCTTCCAACAGTCAGGATCCTCAGCTGCAGGTCCTTTGGAGTTTGCTTGAGGTCCACTCCAGATGCTGTTTGCCTGGGTATCAGCAGTGGAGGCTACAGAGGATAGAATATTGCTGAACAGCAAGTGTTGCTGTCTGATTCTTGTTCTGGAAGCTTCGTCTCAGGGTGTGCCCAACCGTGTGAGGTGTGATGTTTCAGTCTGCACCTCAGTTGAAAGTGCAGAAATCACCCGACTTCTGTGTCGCTCATGCTGGAGGCTGGAGCTGTTCCTATTTGGCCATCTTGGGCACCACCCTGCCTTTTTAGTTTCTATTACAGTCTCACTGTTGTGAATCCCTGGGCCACCACAATAATACTAGTCTAATGGGACTTAAACAAGTGAAGGCTTCTATCAGATAACTGGAGATCAACATGGAAATTTTATACATTGCTCCTAATAGGTCTCATTACTCTATGAGCAGACATGCATGTCTATTTTTTTGGGATGGGATGCTTTGGGCAGAGCTCTTCTTGCATGTAATGAGTGATGAGTGAATAAGTGAAAGGAGAATCCCAATGAACAATACCTCTGTCCACTTTCATGTCTTTGATGAGCACCAGGAGACTTTCCCAGATTGTTCCTTTGGTGTTCACTCCAGTGTTTTATCACACAAATTATCCATTTCCATTAGTACATATATTTGCACCCCTCCTAGGTGCCAGGCATTTTGTTAAAATGTCAGCTTCCAGGCCAGTAAGTCAGTGTCTTAGGCATCAGAAATCAACACGGAGAGATGGTGAACCTAGCAGACAATCCTAACAGCAGGTGGAAAGTGCTTTGCTAGAGACATCACAGGGGCTGGTGGAAATACAGAAAGAGCACCTGGTCCTGACTAACAGGGTTAGAAGAGATGCCACTTTAATTTTAAAAATTAATTGGCATTAGCAGTGAAGAATATAAAGAAGGGAGTAGTAGGAAGAATAGATTGGCATTTTGAAGGCATGGAGACTTGAAGATTGAAGAATTGAAAGTAAATGAACAAGATCAACATTGTATCCAGATTAGGTATCTGCTGTTTTTCTACAGTCCATCTCCTTTTGTTGGATAATCTTTGGAGATGAGGCCTAATTGGCCAGTATTTCCCACATAGACATCTTCATATGTTTATGATCACTTCTGGTCTCTACACTTTAAGAGGGAGATGGGAGTAGTGACTTTTGCTCAGAAGAAAGAAAACAATTTGTGAGACGAGTTAAAATTGAGTCATAAAGCAGATGTCTGAAGGAGGTGGTGGTGTTTGGTCTGAAGAAATGACAACTCAAGGGGCTTCAAACCTTTGAAGGATTATTGTTCAGCAGATGGATTAGTCCAGGTCTGACAATTCCCCATGATGCCGCCATTTTTCCCATCAATAATTAAATGATGCCTCTGTTCCCTTCAAACACCAGGTACAGCCTCACAATCCCCCTCAGCAAGGTGTTTTCAGCAGTAAATTCTGTACAGTAACTTGGATTAAAGTTTTTCACCATTCTTACATTGGACAGGAACTATGTGTTCCTCAGGGTTCAACTGATACCAATGGGTAAAAGATATAGGGATTCAACTTTAAAAACTGTCAGAGTTGATCAATGATGGACTAGGTCACTCCTAGGCTTAGTGAGTTTCCTAATATGAAAGGCTTTCAGATATATATATTGGAAAAAATGTATCATATAAATTTTTGTGATGTCTCACTCTCCCAACCCTCGCCTTTTGGTGAAAAGTGCCAGAAAGTAACTGTCTCTGAGAAGCAGTGAGGTCAGAGGTACCCCAGGTCTAGGGATGACCTTTGAGGTCTTCTTTGGGTCACGATGGCAGCACTCTGGTTGAGCTCCAAAGTGGAAGAAGCACCCAGAAAGGCTGAACTCCAGGCAAAGGGTTTTCAGTCTTGCCATGGTGTTTACTGTGGGGCATGTGGAAAGACCACCACTTTTTAAGGGACCACTAGTGGCTTAAAAAATTGGGATGTTAGAGGTAAGTGTGACAGGCTGGAGAGTCATGGCTTTTACCCCTTTCACCTCCTGAACTCTAAAGTGACCCTGAGAGAAGAAAGGGCCTTCAGTAATGGTGACAGAATTTCTTGCCAGCCCAACAGGCATGAGGCTCAGAGAAGATTTTATTTTACTTAGATGAAAAAAAAACAAAAGACTTCTTCTACATGTACTTGTGTTTAGTGACTAGGGTTTGCAGCTGCTACAATATGACCAATAATCATTGGCCAGGGGCTGGGTGCAGTAGCTCACGCCTGTAATCCCAGCACTTCGGGAGGCTGAGGCAGGCGGATCACCTGAGGTCAGGAGTTCAAGACCAGCCTGGCCAACATGGTGAAACCCTGTCCCTACTAAAAGTACAAAAAATTAGCCAGGCATGGTGCGTGCCTGTAATCCCAGCTGCTCGGGAGGCTGAAGCATGAGGATTGCTTGAACCCGGGAGGCAGAGGTTGCAGTGAGCCGATATCGTGCCACCAGCCTGTGTGACAGAGCAAGACTCTGTCTAAAAAAAAAAAATTCCTTGCTAAGGAAGTCATCAAGGAGATTCAAATATTGAAACCAGTGTGGACTAGTTAAATTGTCAAGTCTCTCTCAATTCTGAGATGTTATATTTTTTGATTCATGAAATTGGTAATCAATCATTTTCTTTACTCTTATTTAAGCAGAACAACTCTAATTCCTTCTATTCTACCTCATATGATGTGCAAGACATCTTCATTCACCTTTTGCACATGGCTTGTAAGCTTTAACAATAATTCCAAATTCTTTTGAATATATGGTTCCCCAAATCTGATACTATTGGCTAAGCATGGCCCCAAATTCTGCATCTCTGAAATGCAGAAATTAGCAGCACTGGTTCAAGAACAGGCTCACTGTGAAATTAGTGAAGCTTCACTTCAGGGCTCCTCTCACATTTTCTGGGACTCTTCCAAGACCTTAGGAGCAGGGTTGCTAGATTTAGCAAATAAAAAGATATGGGACACCCAGTTATATTTGAATATCAGATTCAAATATATAATAAATGAATACATATATTTATACACACACATAGTGTAGGTATGTCCCAAATTTTGCATGAGACAATATTATAGTTAAAAATTATTCACTTTTTATATGAAATTCTAATTTAACTAGGAGTCCTATATTTTATCTGGCAACCCCAGCAATAGTACATTAGTAATTTTTTATTTTTCTTCTCAAAGACGGAACCCAAATTGGATAAGCTCTATGTCCGCAAACCTGGATTCTCTTGTGTCTTTAAAGTGTGAATAACTTAAAGCACATTACCATTATTAAAACTACCATGGTTATCGCTGTTGTTTTATGAGAAATATGCCTTCATAAAGAAAGGCCACATTTTATGGCTTTTGCTGACATATTCAGCTTGGGATGAACCAAGAACAGCAGCGCTCTTTTCCTTCACTCATGTTTAATTACGTTTTCTGTGTTGAAAATTCCATTTGCATTAGGCCCTCTCTATTCACAGCATTTTAATTAATCTGTAGCATGTTCCTAGCCACATTCCTCACCACTGCTTCTCCTTTCAATAGATAAAGAGAATAAATGTAACTTAGAGTCTGAAACAGGATTCTCTCACTCATGTGAAAGCCTGTGAAAATATTATTGGAATACTCACAAAAAGAAAAGGAGAAAGAAAAGAAATTTTATTCTAAGGCCAATTGTCTGCTTTATTTTTATAGCTCGATGCCATTTTTATGATTTTTGAATAACCAAAGAGGTCTTTCTCCTTTCCCCTGTATTTTAACCCACTAGTCATTTATGAGACCTGCATCAGCTCACTTCACCCTGGGCAGTAGCTCTGTGGATGTCCATTTCTGACAGTTAGCCAAGTTTTCTCTGGCTGCTTGCCACAGGCAACTGCTTGTCAGGCCGGAACAATGAAACTCTATTTTAGCCAGGCTAGTATTTACCTAGTTCACCACCCACTCTACCCCTATCAACTTAAGTTCCCATCAAAACCTGATGAATCTCATGAATCCTTGATAGGGCACTGCCAACATGTGAGGAGGGCTTGGTGCTGTTCCTCAGCATCTGGGATATAAAGGACTTTCACTGTGCTTAAGTAAACAATATGTTTTTAATTCAGTTTCTTAAGGTTGCTTTGGCAAGCAACTAAGAAGTAGGCTTGTAATATTTCTTACATACTATACTTGAAATCGCTAATGCGAAATCAGTGATCTCACCATCGTTTTAAACACTGAGGGGAAAGTACAAGGGTTATGCTAATGGTTCAGAGAATACAGTTTGCCCCCATGGAAGTAATACTGCTTTATCACTGATAGTTCTCACCCTGTGCTTAACCTTGAAAGATTTTCCTTTCCCAACCAGTATCCCAGCGCCATGGTGCCACTCAGTACCTTTGTTTCTGTACACCAGGTCTATACTAGTTGAATACTTCAGGGCCATAAAGTCATAGTCATTTGTTTGCCGGTAGACTCTCAGCACTAGTTATCTCTACCTTGACCAGCCAGCTTTTTGTTTATCATCAAATTCAGCCCAAAGTAAACTGCAGAAAAAGCCAGGACATTATCCTTTATTGCAAGATACAGTGATTGTTTCCCATGGCCAAAGGTTTTTCCAGGGTCAAAGCAGTCTGCTACTTCAGAAAGATCCTAGGACAATGTCATGGTATGAAGCAATGTCCTGGGTAAGTACTGAGAATAGAACTTGGTCTCCATTTTTTAAAGGAGGTGGAGCACTAAATGACTACTGGTCTTCAGGGCTTCTGCTAATAATATTTATTACGGTAGCTGAAATGTTTTGAGGGCTTTCTATGTGCCAGGCTTTGCAATATGGGATTTACTACACCATCTCCTTAAATCTTCTCCTCCTGATGAGGTGTTAATATTAGTTTCCCCATTATACAAATGGAAAACTGAGTGGTTAAAGAATTTCTCAAAGTAATAAAGCCAGTTCATTGCGGAATGTGTTGGTGAAAGGTCAAAATAGATTTGGTGGGCTCTGGCATTCAGCATCATCTAACGTAACTAATCTTGGTCCAAGTACAGGACCACCTTTACTTGAATCCTGGATCTATAGCTCACTTAGAGTTTTTTTTTTTTTTTTTTTTTTTTAATTCTGCCTCTTTGTTGATAAGATGAATTTAGTAACAGCATCTGTAGCAACGGGTTGTAAAGATTGAAGGGATACTAATAACAGTGACACTTATGAATGCTTATCGTGTGCCAATCTCTGTGTCTAAGTTCATTGAACATATCCGCTTATTTAATTCTGACCACAAGCGTGTGAGGCAGATAATACTGTCTGTCTCCTTCTAGAGACAAGGAAGCTGAAGTTCACAGAAGTTAAGTAACTTTGCCAAGGTTATGTAGAGAGTAAATGAAGCTGGGCTATGAACTCAGGCATTTGGTGATTTGCTGCGTGCAGCCACCTTTACTCCATTGCTTTCAGTAACATAACCAAAGCACTTGGCACAGTGCCTTGTCTCATGGTAACCAATCAATAAATGTTAACCACTTAAGACTGTAAGTCTGTATCAGACATTATGCTAGGCATTTAACATATATTGTTTATAAAATTCTCAGGACTACCTAATAAGATATGATGAACCCAATTTTGCATATTTGGATATCAAGCTACAGGTTAAATGTTAGGTTGGTGCAAAAGCCATTGCAATTTTTGCCATTAAAAGCAATGACAGATGCTGTTCCTAAATTCATTCATTAAAAGTAATGGCAAAAACTGTAATCACTTTTGCACCAACTTTATACTTTGTCCAAGGTTATATCTCTTGCCCAACATCACATTCCAAGTGGGCAAGTATATTGGGCACAGACCCTTTGCCTCTTTGTACCCCAAAACCTGTGGCTTTGACCAGTCTGCCAGACTATGAATGCTGTTTTTACAAATAACAATCTCAGGTAGTGGCATGTTTTTATGCAAGCCTATTACTTTTTCCATTTTTCTCAAAAGCTCCCATGTAGTCTTTTTGATACTTATTTAGGTTTAGTTTCTGAAATATTACAGTAAAACATAATCATGAAATTGATCATGTATTATTACTTCCATTTTTTGTTTGGCCTCTCTGTCCCAACACAGTCTCCTCATTCAGTGTTTCTTGTCTCACTGGGACTGTTGATGCTATAGGAACCATTTTTGCATTCTAGGGCTCTGCTGCACCTCACTTTGGGGTGATCTATCAGACAATTAGTCACAGCAAGATAGTAAGTGCCAGATGTTACTTTGTTAGCTAGGATCATCCTTTAAACATCTGTCTCCAGTCCTGAAAGGGGAAATGCCCTAATGTGCAGAAAACATGGCTTTTTATAAGGAAGCATCCAGGCTGCTAATTAGTCACCAGGAGTGATCCAAAAAAAAAAAAATTAACCCAAAGGAAAGTGGCCATATTCTGTAACTCAATAGTATTTTCAATGGGTGAAGGTGGGAGGAGAGGTGCACACTCTAAGGAAGAACTTATCTGATGGCTTCTCTTGTCTTTTTTTCAATCTTAGTGGCTACTGGGGTTTTCCTAGGACCTTTTTCATTTTCTGATTAATCAAATAAAGAATATTTAGAAAAGGCTTGTTACGTGAAGGTAGCTATGCTACGTACTGTAGAGACTTTTATTGTAGGATCTTTGCCCTTAGGTAGATACTATTAGACACAATTTGGTTTACATGTCTTTGTATAGTTGAAATTATGTTGATTCATTAATTTATCTATTCATTAAAAATTTTGGAATTGCATGCCTAGTATATCTTCAAGATAACTAGAATCATGATAACACTAAAATACATATTCTTTACAGGTTTTTTCTTCAGTACATCAACTGTAGGGGCTAACCAGGGAAAACATTATCTTGTACTAGTTTCCTATTTCTGCTGTAACAAATTATCACAAGCTTAATGGTGTAAAACAGCACAAATTTATTATCTCATAGTTCTGGAGGTCGAAGATCCAAAGTGGGTATTGCTGGGCCCAAGTCTATCTGTCAGCCAGGCCATGCAACCTCTTGTCTTTTTCACCTTCTAGGAACCTAGTGCATTCCTTGGCTCATGGCCTCTTCCTCTGTCTTCAGATCTCTAACAAATACCTCTTTGACTCTGGCCCTCTGCCTCCATCATCATAGCTTCTGCCTTTTGTGACTCTGACTTTCCTGTCTCATAAAAACTCTTGAGACCCTTGTCATTACATTGGAAATATCCACATAATCCAGGATAACCCTCCTACCTCAAGATCCTTAATTTAATTACATCTGCAAAGTACCTTTTACCATGAATATTAGTTTCCTAGGACTGCCATGTTCCCTCTAAGACTCTCACTAGAGTCCTTCCTTATGTCTTCCTTGTTTCTGACAGTGGTGGCAACCCTTGGCATTCCTTGGCTTGCAGCTGTATCACTCTGATCTCTGCCTCTTGCTGTCACATGGTTTCTTTTCACATAGCCTTCCTGTGTTTGTTTTCACATGGCCTCTTCCTCTTCTTATGAAGGCACAAGTTATATTGGATTAGTGCTCACCCTAATGACCTCATCTTAGTTTGATTACATCTGTGTATTAGTCAAGGTTCTCTAGAGATACAGAACTAATGGAATATAAATATATATCTGTAAAGGAGAGATTATTAAGTATTAACTCACATGGTCACAAGGTCCCACAATAGGCTGCCTGTAGGCTGAGGAGCAAGGAGAGCCAGTCCGAGTTTCAAAAGTGAACAACTTGGAGTCCAATATTCAAGGGCAGGAAGCATCCAGCATGGGAGAAAGATGTAGGTTGAGAGGCTAAGCCAGTCTCACCTTTTCACATTTTTCTGCTTGCTTATATTCTAGCCACACTGGCAGCTGATTAAATTGTGCCCACCCAGATTAAGGGTGGGTTTTCCTTTCCCAGTCCCACTGACTCAAATGTTAATCTCCTTTGGTGACACCCTCACAGACACACCCAGTATCAATACTTTGTATCCTTCAATCTAATCAACTTGACACTCAGTATTAACCATCACAAATCCACCCCTTGTAAACTTGAACCCATACACATCTCTTGAGATCATATATAATCTCCAAATAGAGACAATAATAAGGTCATAATTATGCCTAACATAATACAACTATCCTTCGTACAACCAATCCCCAACCCAAATACTACAACATAAAGTTAACAATACTTAAATGCTGATGTGAAGTCAATAAATCTTATGTCACATGATAAGGAGAAAGGAAATAAAATGAAGATATTTTCTTAATACAAGTGTATACATGCACAAACATGTTTTTAACAAAAGAAGGAGGAAACTCATGACAATTACAGTCCTTGTAGCTGCAGTTGGTCACGTGGTTGTAGCTGGTATTCATGACTGTCTTCTTCTACTACGCATTCTGTATTCCCTTTGCCTTCAGTAAGCACTTCAGCAGGTCGTGGTTTTTTCCTGGTGGAGTGACCCAAACCTTCATTCCTGAAGGGTCTGGGTCATTTGTAGTCCTTCCTGGATTGGGCTGTTGTAGTTTCCCATTGACTTTAATCACAGGGCATGGTAATACTAAGAGACACCCAAATAGATCTCCTGTATTCCATGTGTACTCTTCCTTACTTCCATTGTGGAGTAGTAGACTGATTTCATCTTGATAGTCCAGGTCAGTCACCCCAGCCAACACTGTAATTACCTTCTTAGCCTGTTGACTTACAGGTAGGAGGAGCCCAAAGTGTCCAAGTGGAAATCTTAACTTTCAGTTTGATGGAATCATTGTTGTGTCTCCTGGTGGCAGCATTCCTCCCTCTGGAACTAAGACCCCTAGGCCAGCAGAACATAATGTCTCAGAAAAAGGAGCAAAAATTTTCCTAGTGGGCCACTAGAGGTGATTGTGAGTGGTGCCACTTCCACTTCTTGATTCCTGGACCCGTGAATCCTGGCTATGGAAGAAAGAGTACCATATATTGGATGCTGATTCAGAGCATACACGGCCTTCTGGAGAATTTTGCCCCAGCTCTGCAAAGTGTTGTCACCTAGTTGGCATTGTAATTGTGACTTCAAAAGGCCATTCCACTGTTCTAACAATCCAGCTGCTTCAGGATGATGGAGAACATAGTAAGACCAGTGAATTCCATGAGCATGAGCCCACTTCCACACTTCTTTAGCTGCAAAGTGAGTGCCTTGGTCAATGGCAATGCTGTATGGAATACCATGATGGTGGATAAGTCATTCCATGAGTCCATGGATGGTAGTCTTGGAAGAAGTATTGCATACAGGATAGACAAATCCATATCTGGAGTAGATGTCTATTCAAGTGAGGACAAACCTCTTCCCTTCCCATGATGGAAGAGGTCCAATATAATCAACCTGCCACCAGGTAGCTGGCTGATCACCCCAAGGGATGGTGCCATATTGAGGGCTCAATGTTGATCTCTGTTTCTGGCAATTTGGGCACTCAGCAGTGACTGTAGCCAGGTCAGCCTTGGGGAGTAGAAGTCCATGTTGCTGAGCCCATGCCTAACATCCATCCCTGCCACCATGACCACTTTGTTCATGGGCCCATTGGGTGACAACAAAGGTGTCTGGTGAAAGAGACTGAGTGGTGTCCATAGAACAGGTCATCCTATCTACTTGATTACTAAAATCCTCCTCTGCTGAGGTCACCTGTTGGTGAGCACTCACATGGGATACAAGTGTCTTCACAGCTTTTGACCATTCAGAGAGGTCCATCCATATACCTCTTCCCCAAATTTCTTTGTCATCAATTTTCCAATCATGCTTCTTCCAAGTCCCTGACCACCCAGCTAAACCATTGGTTATAGCCCATGAATCAGTATATAATCACAGATCTGGCCATTTCTCCTTCCACGCTAAATGTACAACCAGGTACACTGCTTGAAGTTCTGCTCACTGGGAAGATTTTCCTTCACTGCTGTCCTTCAGGGAGGGGCTGTAGTGCTGCAGCTGTCCAATTTTGGGTGGTGTCCACATATGGTACAGAACCATCTGTGAACCAGGCCCTAGTCTTCTCTTCCTCTGTCAACTGATCATAGAGAAGTTCCCATGAGACTATTGGTGCAGACTGGGGAAGAGAAGTCAGGGTGGCAGGAATGGACACCATGGACATTTGAGCTACTTCCTCATGTAACTTACTTGTGCCTTCAGGACCTGTTCGAGCCTGATCACGGATATACCACCTCCATTAGATGATGGAGTGCTGCTGCGCACGACCCACTTTATGGCTAGATGGGTCAGAAAGCTCCCAGTTCATGATAGGCAGCTCAGGCCACATGGTGACTTGATGACCCGTAGTCAAATGTTCAGTTTCCACCAAAGCCCAGTAACAGGCCAAGAGCTACCTCTCAAAAGGAGAGTAGTTATCTACAGAAGATAGCAGGGCCTTGCTCCAAACTCCTAGGGGGCTCTGCTGTGATTCACCTATGGTGACCTGCCAGAGGCTCCAAACAGCATCCCTATCTGCCACTGACACCTCAAGCACCATTGGATCTGCTGGGTCATATGGCACAAGTGGCAGAGCAGCTTACACAGCAGCCTGGATTTGTTGGAAAGCCTTCTCCTGTTCTGGACCCCACTCAAAACTGGCAGCCTTTCAGGTCACTCAATAAATGGGCTGGAGTAACACACCACAATGAGGAATGGGTTGTCTCTAAAATGCCAATAGGCCCACTAGGCATTGTGCCTCTTTCTTGGTCATAGCAGGGGCCAAATTCAGCAACTTATTCTTCACCTTAGAAGGAGTATATTGACAGGTCCCACACCATGGGAGCCCTAGGAATTTTACTCAGATAGAAGTTTCCTGAATTTTGGTCAGTTTTATTTCCCATCCTCTGGGATGCAAATATCTCACCAACAAGTCCAACATCAGCATAATGTTATCAATGTAATGGATCAGTGTAATACCTTATGGAAGTGAAAAGCGATCAAGATCTCTTTGAACAAGATTATGACAGAAAGCTGGAGAGTTGATATAGCCCTGAGGTAGGACAGCAAAGGTATGTTGCTGGCCTTGTCAGTTGAAGGCAAACTGCTTCTGGTAGGCCTTATGGACAGGAATGGAGAAAAGGACATTTGCCAAGTCAGTGGCTGCATACCAGGTACCAGGAGATGTGTTAATTTGCTCAAGCAATGAAACCACATCTAGTATAGCAGCTGCATTTGGAGTCACCACTTGGTAAATTTTATGATTACCCACAGTCATTCACCAAGATCCATCTGTCTTCCACACAGACCAAATGGGAGAGTTGAAGGGAGATGTGATGGAAATCACCACCCCTGTGTCTTTCAAGTCCTTGATGGTGGCACTTATCTCTGCAATTCCTCCAGAGATGTGATATTGTTTTTGATTTACTATTTTTCTAGGTAGAGAAACTTCTAGGAAAGAGGTTTAATTGACTCACAGTTCTGCAGGGCTAAGGAGGCCTCAGGAAACTTACAATCATGGTGGAAAGGGAAGCAAATATGTCCTTCTTCACATGGCAGCAGGAATGAGAAGTGCTGAGCAAAAGGGGAATACCCTTATAAAACCATCAGATATCATGGAAACTCACTCATGATCATGAGAACAGCATGAGGGTAACCATTCCCATGATTAAATTACTTCCCACCAGGTCCCTCCCATGTGGGATTGTGGGAACTATGGTTCAAGTTAAGATTTGGGTGGGAACACAGAGCCAAGCTGTATCATCTGTGTAGGTAAGTGCTTGCCCTAATGTCACATTCCAGAGTCCTTGGATGGAAGTTTGCAGAAATTGTGTTAGAATCATTGACAATAACAAAGATTTAGACATTTCAATCACTAGATTTTTAGAGAACACCATGGCCTGGCTCTATGGTCTTAGGTAAATCACTTTTCAGATTTGACCTTAGTTACATGATCTTTGAATCAGGACTATTAGACAAATCCAAAATGAAGTTGACCAGTGACTGATGAAGAATCCTAATGAACCAGTTCAAGACGAGCCTGGCCAAGATGGTGAAACCCTGTCTTTACTAAAAATACAAAAATTAGCCAGATGTGGTGGTGGGCGCCTGTAATCCCAGCTACTTGGGAGGCTGAGGCAGAGAATTGCTTCAACCCAGAGGTGGAGGTTGCAGTGAGCTGAGATTGCACCACTGCACTCCAGCCTGGGTGACAGAGCGAGACTCCATTTCAAATGGAAAAAAAAAAAAAAAAAAAGGAATCCTAATGAACCATATGAGCACTGAGAGCCACAGAAGGCAGAAGCTATAATCGCGTTAAAAGCCGCCTGGTGGACCACAGCCTGGGTGTGCAAACGTAGGAGTGAGACAATGTTATTGCCTACTGGCCCTTGATCTCTTCCTCAGCATGACAGAATACTTCAAAGTTAGCTTCTTTTCTTCGATGATAGAATTTAAAATCTAAAGCCTATATTTCTTCTTTAGTACCAATTATTCAAAAGAAAAAGTAGTACATTTCAGCTATTTTAGCCCTTCTTGCATTTTCTCTACTTTTCATTTGCTCTTTAAACTTCCAATACTCTAAGATGAGATTTTTTCTTTAATTAGTAAAGAATGTATGAAATACTTCAGCAACTTCACACGTCCTATTGTTAAACTCACAGTTATCATGGAAAGATGAAAAAAAATAAGATATGGAATCTCCCAAAACCCATTAGGTCAAGTGGTATTATATTTTAGAGAAGGAATCACAAAACCTTCAGAGATCTGCGTCTCTAAATAGATTGGGTATTTGCTAATGCTCTGGGTTAATCATAAAGATAAAGGAATGACTGACATTCTGGTCACTTAAAATATGGCAGTAGGAAAAGTCTGAAAATGTAAATTTGGATTTTTTTGTTGTTATTGCTCCGTCCTGCATATGTGATGTAATGTGCACACTGTCATTGAGCCCTTACTTTCTTTTGAAAGGTTTTTCTGTGCAAAGGGGGAAATCCATCACACAGATTCATGCACCGGGACCCTAACACATGAGCGTAATCTTGCCAAGCTCTGTTCTCCCCCTTTTTCCATCCCCTGCGGTACTTAGGGGATAAGTTGGCTTCTCTTGATCAAACATTACTGACCTATACATGAAGGATTGGGTAAGTCTTTAAAGAATCTAACTTTCTTGGAGGCTAAAGGAATTACCTCTTCATTACCATTTGTTGCTATACTGGGGACATCTGTAGAAAATATCACTTCTTTGTGCACAGTGGTTCACCGTAGCTTTGACACTGCTTCATGGGACATAATAAGGAATATATGGTACAAGAAATAATGTGGAAAGAAAGTGTAGATCTTCTGAATGGTAGCCCAGGTGGAGTCCACTTTCTAAATGTTTTGTAGTAATGGGATGCATGACACAGAAAATCCTCAGAATTTCTCAAAGTAAGTGTGTTCTCTACAAGATGAATCATAGAGGTTGTATCAGTTATGATGGTGTTTTCCTGCAAATATACTTATCCCTAGTTATCTGAGGGGAATGTTTCCCATGACCTTGTGGATACCAAAATTTGTGATTGCTCAAGTTCCTCAGACAAAAAGGCATAGTATTTGCACATAAACTACGCACATTCTCTCATACACTTTAAATCATCTCTAGATTACCTATGTTACCTAATATGATGTAAATGCCATGTAAGTAGTTGTTTTAATGTATTTGTAATACATGTTTTATTGTTATGTTGTTATTTTTATTGTTTTCTTTCCTGAATATTTTTGATCCATGGTGGGTTGACTCTAACAGAAAACTCAATTACCTTGCTACTCACTGTGTGATTCATTGACCAGCACTGGCATCTCTTGGGAGCTGACTAGGGTCCCAGCCCAGATCTACTGAATCAGAATTTGCATTTTAACACATCCCCAGGTGATTCACACCTATTTAAGTCTGAGAAGCTCTTTCCTACTTTCCACACTCACACACTGAAGGTATTTACTTATTTAATGCAATGAGACATCCCAGAGTAGGCAGTTCCGAGTTAGTATCATGTCTCAATGATTCCGTCGGAGACGCAGGATTTCACCATCTTTCTGCTTCACCATCCTAAGCATGTAGAGCTTTGCCTCTATTCATTGTCCTTAGGATCACAAGGTGGGTATTGGACCACTGACTTCTGGTCAAGAGGAAAGGCAACTAGGAAAAGATAAAAGGGACTTTCTCTTGGGAGGCCATTCTTTTCTATTCTGGAAGGGCACCTGCCTCATGAAGTGCCATCTCTTAGTGCCTATGACTGTGGTGAACGGCTAAGGTTAGACACCAGGGAAGCCAGAATATAAAGTATTTAATGTTCTCTATACAATAGATGACACAGGAGAGGTAAGTTGCTCTTGAGTGGCCAACCCATTGTCTCTGCCATATTTGTTAGTACATTTAGACAGAGAGAAAAATGGCCAAATAAATGTGGAAAATGTATTTAAATAGATTTATTTTATATAGGGCCACTCAAAGTTTTTAATATACCAAGCTTCATTATAAAACTCCCAGAGAGAAATATAGTACGTAGTGTTTCCACTTACCTGATCACAGAACCCCCGTTTTTCAGGAAAATGTTTTCTGCTAAAAAATAAAATGACAAAAAAAGAAAAAAAATAGATTCATAATATTGTCTCTGTCCAATTCTTCAACCCTGTTGTTTGAGTACAAAAGCCATGGGCTATAGGTAATGAATTTGGCCCTGTGTGGCCCAGATTTTGCCCATGGGCCATAATTTAGTGACTTCTGTTTTATAGTTAGCCCCAACAAAAATATGGTCAGCAGTAATACAACCACAACAACATCTGTTAATATGACACCCTAGATTCTACAAACATTTTAAATATGACTATATATCTATATTATATACCTAACATAAAACATATCTATATGTAATATCAAATATATGTAGATATAGACATATACACGCAATCTCTTCTGATTCTAACAAACATATGAGAAAGATCATCACTATTTTATGGTTTCTGGAAAATACAGTGCCACGCTGTAAACTTCCCTAAGTAATAGAAATATTCACTAGGGCTCTGGGTATGATACTTAGCTAATGGTAGTAACAGTATAATGCTTTGAATTTATACTTTTTCTTCCCTGGGTGCTCAGAGAATTTCTTAATTTGATCTTCATAATTGTCCTTTGAGAGAATCCAGCACCCACCCAATTGTGCACGTGAGCCTTTGAAAGTATTTCATATACTTTGGATTTATTATTGTACTCTGCAATTTGTAGACCTTAAATCATCCCCCATCACAACCCCAACACCTCTCTTTTCGAGTATACTGGACTATAAAGGCAGATTGGATGGTTAAAGGCAGCTCAACTTCACTGCTAGTAAGTACCGCTATTATACCGTGGACATGGGTCTATCGTAACATCTATGGTATTTTGGCTCATATGTTTATTTAAATGTTTATGTGTCTTCCCTGAGAAACAGTAAACCACATTAGGGCCAGACCTGTGTGTGTTCTGTTTTTCTCTGTCCTCAGTGCCAAAGAGAGAACATAGCATATGAATGTTGCTGAGTGAAATGCTCTGTGTTAATAGCAGGGGCGGGGAGCCACAGGGGGCACTGAGGGTGACTTCCCAGCTACTGGGCTACCCTTTGGGTTTCAGAGTCAGTATCTTCTATCCTCACATATGCACTGCCTCCATCGCTGCAGGTGGCCATCCATTCCAACTCTGCTGGTATTTTCTGTCATGTCAGAGCAATGAGAACAGATCCCAAGGCGACTGCAACGATGTACCTGTGGATTGAGTTCAGGCCATTAAATTGCCATCATGCGACCTATCTAATGTCATTATAGTCCAGCTTCAGCAAAGCAGAGCGATAGAGAAAAAAATGACACAATTACCAATGTATGTTGTTCTCAGACCTTCAAAAGAGCCTGAAGGAAGAAGTGTCTGTAATAGATGGAACGGTAGACACACTCTCACACACACACACTCACACGCACATGCACAGACACACACTCTCACACACACACACAGAGAGACACACAGAGCCATGTTTTCTAGGGGGAAGTTTGTAAATTGTAGGAGGAAAGGAATTACTCAATTAAGGTTTCTGTTTGGATGTGAGCTCAGTTCATTCTCTCTGGAACTCTCTATAGTCAAGTCTCTTTTCCGGGGGCTTATGGAAGAAATTTTGCAAATTCAGAAGTGGGAATGTTGAAAAGCTGAAGCCCTTAAATCATATATCTTGTGACATATGTTTCCTGGTATTTTACTTTGGAATTAAAAAGAAGAAAGAACTACATTGTCGGACTACAAATTGGGCTACAGCACATATTTGATGGTGTATAACAGAACCCTATGTAATTTTACATTGAATGTAGTACATCTTGGATTCGCTTAGTATAAAGTGACTCCTAGAAATGTTGTTTTGGTAGTTTTGACTCAGAACCTATCTCCCGAAAAGGTCCTTTAGGAATGTTCAAATGATTTCTCACTTGTGCAAGTTTCCAAAGTAACATCTTGCATGATTTATTGTGCTGATCTTCTTTCTTAGTGTTCATATGCTTTTTCTTTGTTTTGTTGTGTTATATTGGCCTCATTTCTTAGGGAAAGACTTGTGCAAAATTTCCACTTCTCTTAGCTTCTTATAATTTTAATATCAGGCTGTCTTATCACCTAGTCTTGCAAATAAGGCCTGGGAACTTTGGGCATCTTTATGCCTTAAAATTATCTTAAAACGCCTCCCACCTCCTCTCTAATTAACTGCAATCAGTAAGGCTAGTTGGTGGACACATGGTGTCGTAGCTCTGTGAAATGCTGCCTGATGGCTATAAACACAGCCATATGTTCTCTGTGAAATATGGCTATAATCGCCAGCAACAGGGACAGCTGATAGAAGATGAAGGATCGGCTCTTGTTGTCTGCCTGCGTTATTTGCAAAACCTGTGAGGCACTTTGCAGATTGGCTGAATATTTTCTCTTCGCCATCACTGTTTCTACTAAATTTCCTTTGTATTTTAGCTTCAGTTCTTTCCAACATACATTTGAGCTTGAAATGGCAGTTATTAAAGGAATATGTTTAGTACCCTCCCGTTTAACATCACAACACTTTAATTAAGACGGTCTCTCTTGAAATCCTGCAGTACACACGTAACCCAGGTTTCTAAAACTAAGTGGTTATCAAGAAAAAGGATAAAACCATCAAAATTTTCACAGTGAATGAACAAGAATTTCTCAGCAAAGTTCAATAGATTTGCCCTGAACTGGTGCAGCTTATAATACCCTTGAGCCTAATTGCTTTCCTGCATTTTGGCAAGAAAAATAGCTGACTTGCAATGGAGTAGAAAGAAGAGGTTTGGAAGAAAGCGTCTTTTAAGAAAAGCTTCCAATGAAAATTTCAATCAATATTTTTAATCCCAGAAGAGGAGATAAAATATGATATTATGTTCCTTGCACTGAGAGACTGTGGATAGGGTTGTTTTTTAGTGTAGGTAGGAGAGCAGTTTCAGGAGCAAAGCAGCCTCGGTATCCCTCCCACACTACAATGCGGACAGTAGGCTATAATCCAACATTTCAACAATGCTTCATATCTGAGACTTAAAACAGTGGCCCTCAGCTGCCACATCCTTATTAAGCCAGGGTGGATTCCTGGTTTCATGGCTCGGCTGTGAGACATAAATGTCTGGCTTTCCCACGCAAGCATGTGAGAGAAGCCGCGTATAAGATGTGTAATGCACTCCCTGTCTCTCCACTTAACTGCATTTAGTTGTTTTGTTTATTAAAGTAACAAGACAAAACTGAGTGTACAGTTGAGGCATTGATTGCTTTTAAGCCTCCATTTTCCCATTTTAAAATGTTTTAGGTTGCTAATTTTGATATTAAGTTGTCTATCTTGAAGATATATGTGTGTGTGTGCATGTGTATGTATATGTATGTAACTATATATTATTGAAAGCTTATTTTATTACCTCTTCAATGCTTTGGGGGCTTTGTTAAAATAGGACTCTCACCCTTTACCCTTTTTTCGCTTTTTTTTTTTTTTTTTTTTTTTTTTTTTTACCTTGTATGCACCACACAGGCTATTAAACTGTGTGCAGGTGATTGATCTCTTTAATAAAAGCAAGTTCTTTAGTAAGCAAAGAGTGATAAAGATAAACAAATGTACTGGTTTGTCCAGTGCTTTGGAGATTATGGTAACACGAGGGCATCAAGAAAGCCTATTAACAGATAAGTTAGATGAAACACATCAATTCTGATTTCAGTAAGTCAGGAACCGTTCGCTTTAAGTTAATTTTATCCATGTTTTCTCTTCATTTGTAATACTTTGTGGGTTTTAACAGAAAATATTTAATAGTGTGCTGTGTAGTCCATAGATAAACGATGTTGGCAATTTCTCCACCTAACTGCTTGTCAAGCCCCTTAGCAAGGTACACGCTGCCCTGCAGTTTATCATCTCAATTTCTAGATTGTTTTGGAAGATCATTGAGAGGGCCGAGACTCCCCAGAGAACTGTGCTCTAATCCTATCATATTTTTTAAAATGCTGGAAAGTGTAAGGTTACATGGTAAGCTGATTTTACATAGGCATTTCTTCAGCTCGTCACAATAGCGCTCTCTTTCCATGGCAACTGGCGTTTCCATGGCACACACTGC
This sequence comes from Piliocolobus tephrosceles, assembly GCF_002776525.5. Lineage (NCBI taxonomy): Eukaryota > Metazoa > Chordata > Mammalia > Primates > Cercopithecidae > Piliocolobus > Piliocolobus tephrosceles. The sequence continues at coordinate 125,969,809 of NC_045434.1, read as the reverse complement.
AAGCTCCTCCAGAGCAGCTGAGGGGCTTTCTGAAGATGCTCACCCACCCACAAGTGTGAGCACACTTGCCCTCTCTCTCTCGGGCACAGATTCAGCCCACCGTTTATGTGAAGACAGGCACATTTTCTCACAGAAATTCACCAAATGGAACAAAGCTAATTTAAAAATAAAATTTGCTTTTCTCACTATTATGTGATAAGACAAATAGCCACTGATGTGGCCTTTTAGAGTGACCTGGAAATGCCACAAAAGCTGGTGCTGTCCTCATTGACATGGATTAACGGGATAAAATCTTGGAGACAAAATTTGACATGGAAAACAGCCATCCCTGGACCAGATTTTCTAAATTTATTTCCTTTCCTTAAATTTTGAGCTAAGTCTACAGCTCAACATCATGTTAGATGCTGTGAAGCATAAAAGAAATTTATGCCCATGGGGACCTTGCTTTTGTTTGGAGACTTGGGAGAATAAGATTTAGACATATGCAATAATTAGAAAATAATATAAGGCTGTAAATAATCAAAATATCTTGTTCCCATAGGATCACTCCAACATTTTTAGGCTTGGGGGCAAACAATGTTGCTGTTTTCTTCCTCTATCACTTTTATCTTTAGGACTAGCAAAAGCCAAAATATTTCAGGAAGATGTACCAGTTTAGGAAGATGCAGTGGTGAAGAACTTTTTGAGGTACTATCTGCTTCATTTTCAAGAATAAATAGCCATCATATTGGTCTTTTATTACTGATTTCATAATTGGTATCTTATCCTTTTTAAGCATAGGTGGCCACTTCTCAAGCTAACTTTCTAATGCTTTAAATAAAATGTCCAGTTTTCATTTGGTTTGAGCAAATTGAGTTAGACTAGATCATCGTCTGAATGACTATTCCTATATTGTCTTTTTTCTTCGATGAAGCAAGGCAGTGTAGCAGAGAACATGGCTGCTATGGTTAAGTTTGTGTGTTGGAAACTTAATCCCCAGTGCAACAGTGGAGAGGCAGGATCTTTAAGAGGTGATTAGAACTAAAGGCTTGATCTTAGTAGTGGGTTAGTTATTATGTGAATGGGTTCCTGATAAAAGGATAAGTTTGGCCCACTTCTCTTTTGCTCCCTTTCATCCTCTTTTGTCTTCTTATGTAATGCCATGGTATGACACAGCAAGAAGGCCCTAGAAAGGTGCTGGCACCTTGATATTAGAATTCCCAACCTCCAAAACTATGAGAAATAAATTGCTTTTTAATATAAATTACCCAATCTCTGATATTCTGTGATAGCAACACAAAACCGACTAAAAAATTAGATTTGTGGTTAAATAAATTCATTTGACTTCTGGATCTCTCATTTATTAGCTTTATGGCTTTGGCCAAGTTAACTGATCTCTCTGAACCAGAGCAGCAAAATGGTCTTGATACAATGGTAGGTATGATTGTTTCTGTTAGGGTAACTGTAATGATTAAGTGGGATATTGATATGCTCAGTAAATGGTAGCTATTTATTCAACCAGTGTGCATTAATTTTACACTAGGTTTCAGGAATTGTCTTAATTGTGTGGATATAACAGGATTGATTTTTGGCTTTCAGGCATTTAGCATGCAGACCCTGATGCAGGAAAACATAACGCCGTAAGATCCACTGAAATGTGGAATGACATCTAACAGCCCCTCAAACACGAGTGAGTTAGCCTGGAAAAGTAGAGTAATTTAGTTTTGTGGATATGAGTGATCCACTTTTCACTTGGTTTTGATCTGGGGTCTATAATTTTTCATCGATGTCTCCATGGGTAAATTCGTAGAATTTTGTGTTTCTGATAACTCGATGTACAATAGTTGTAGATATTTACTTGGCTTTTCTAATATCAAAACTGGAATTTCTAATTAAAGCTAATGCTGACTCATGACTCTTGAAGTCTCCTGAGATTGCTGTGGCCAGGTCCTGCTTGAAGGTCTCATCATGTATTCACTCATATACTCATTCATTAAGTTATTCATTTGACACATATTTATTCTGCACCCATTTATTCTGCAAGTTAGTAGCTGTGCATTAAGGTGGAAACAAAGATCAATCAGCGGATATTGATCCTATCCTCAAAGAATGGACAGTTACTGAAATTTTGGGATCTGTGAGGGAACTGATGACAGGAGGGAAATGGGGTGTGTAAAATCAGGAGGCTGTGTCCAATCGGCAGCTATTCTGGCATAATATCTGTAGAAATCAGCATCATACATCTGGGTCTTCCCCTCCTACCTGCCTATGGATCTTCTTGGTTGCTGTTCTCAGTAAAGAAAAGTATCAAGTATAAGTAGACATACTCAATTCATCATTTTTTTCAAGAAACATGTATTTTTGTTTCCAAATGTGTCTATTGCTTTACATAAAGAACTTTCATTTTTCTTGGTAAGGAAATATGATACCTGCATGGAGCAGCTAAGGAAGAACTCAAGCCTAGAAGTCCCAGTGGAGATTTAGAGTAATAAAGATAAAAATGGTGGACTGTAAAGAAGTCTAAGATAACGTTATAAAAGTGCTGTGTCTTAAATTGTACCTTGAAACAGCAGCATGAAAACAACAATGAGAAATTGGGTAGGTGGAAAGAAAGGGAGAAGATAGAGAAGGAACATACATGTACGAAGGATGAAGGCAGAAACGAGCTTGGCACATTATGCGAAATGAAAGGAGCCAGACATAAAAGACCACATATTGTATGATTACATTTCTATAAAATGACCAGAGAAGGCACAGCTATGGGGACAGAGAGTGGGGCTGCAGGTGGGAATGTGGATTAACTGCAAATGAGCATGAGAAATCTTCTTGAGGTGATGAAAATATTCTAAAACTGGATTTTGGTGATGCTTGCACAACTTGGTAAACTTATTAAAAATCAGTAAACTATAAACTCTGAGTAGGTGAATTTTGTGATATTTAAGTTATATTTTAATTATGTTAAAAAATAACAACAAAAATAAATGTTTCTCCTGTGAATAAAGACTGGTAAGGAAATTGATATGGTTGCAGCTGTGGGGCCAAAGTCTCAGAGCAGAGAAATAAATTGACCAAAGTCACACAGCTGGCAAGAAGTAAAACTTAGATTTTAAAAAAAGATAACTTGCACCCAAGATAATATTGGATAAGTGAAATGGTGCCAGTTGGAGGAGAATGTTGGGTTAGTGAGAAGAGGATGAATTTTATGTGAAAAACTACCCGAAATATTTTTGACTCTATAGAAAATAAGCATGCCGAAAGCAGCATTTTAGAAAGCTTAATTTAGTAGCAGGAATCACAGGTGGAATACTTTTTAGAAACCATGATGGATGAATGAGTGCAGTCATGTAGGTGAGGTGGGTCTTGCTTAGAGTTATGGAAGAGAAAAATGGGAGGGACATTTTGAAGGAAGAAGAGTCGCGTCAAGTTGACTGAGCCCTCAGGATTAATTAGATATGAAAGTGTTTTGAAAACTGACAAGTTTGTTAAAGAAATGGAAATGATGAATTTTTACCATTAAGCATACTGAAATTGGTAATCAGATAAGTGGAGAAACTTAAGATGTTGTAGAGGAAAGGGATAGGTGTGGGGAAAATACCCTTCAGGGGATTATGGGATGGGCTTTTGGGTAGAGAGTGAAGTATTCTTATAAGAAGGCAGCTGGTCTCTTCTGGGACTGCAGAGAAGTTGATGCCACACATCACACACACATTACAACCTATGCGATGGGTGCCATGCTGGATATTGCAGAGGTTTACTAGGCAGAGGTTTTGGTTGCATGTGACAGAAACCCATCTCAAATTAATTTAAGAAAAAATGGAATATGTTGTTATACAGTATTAGAGAGTCCAGGAATTGGGTGCTTAAATCTGTCATCTCTACTCTCCTCTATGTTAATGCTATTCTTAGGCCGGCTATCCTTTCTCTGAGGCAAAAATTACCACGACAACTTTAGATTTAGTTGTTCCTTGTTGTAAGAAATCTTAGAAATTGCAGAATTTCTCTCCCACTAAATTAATGAGAAAGACAAGTTACGAGATGAACTGTGAGACTCCACTTGTGTCATATCCATGAACTAACCCTGTGGTCAAGGACATTGGTTCTCGTATTTGCTGGCTACAACCTTGTGTCCTATTCCATGGGGACAATAGGCCTTGTTCAATGCAAAGGAAAGTAGAGTTTTATAACTAGAACATGGTGAAAAAATCAAACAAATTCCTAAAACTTGCTCACTACAAGATGTAGTGTTGAAAGCTTATAAACTCTTAATAATAGGCTTTATTGTTTACATTCTAGAGATAAAGAAACCAAACCCTGGAAAAGTTAAGAGATTTGACCAAGGGTGTATGGCCACACATGAAATAATAAAGCGGAGGTTTGAATTCAGGTCCATGAGGTTTGAATTCAGGTTCCAAAGCCTAGCGGTTTTGAAGGAAATGATTGATGTAGAACAGGTATATGCTGAAATAAAAAGGGAAGAACATGAGGAAATCACTTCTGGGATATTAAATACAGGTACATCAACTTGAGTCAGAAGGCAGCGGCTGGCCAGAAGTAAGGTGGGAAACTGTGAGGGACGGGGAGAGGGAATTGGTAGATTAGTACTGAGGAGAAGGCCTGGAATACTCAATTCAGGTTACGAGCCAGGATATATTTCAATGAGAGGTAACCGTGGACTTGCCAAGCAGGGGAAAAACCAAATTGTATTTAGAGAACCAAATCTTATAGTAAGCCAGTATTCGAGTTGTAAGGTCTTTTCAGAAAGCCTTCTGTTGCCTGGAGACAACACAGAGGTAGAGACAGTGGACATTTTAAGTAGCCCCATCAGCCAGCATCACCAGGAAAACACCATGGGCTTGACTCTGTATCAGCCTCTACACCTAGAGGATGAAATGACAGGCACAATCCCATCAACATTGTGGAAAGTGCAGATGCATGTTTGTATGGCTGGCCTCAGTTAGTGGGTGGAGAGGGTAGAACTGAAATAGCTGAACAGGATGTGGGCACTAATGTAAGGAAGCTTGAATGCTCAACGGGGGTGTTAATCTTGTGAACAAGGGATTAGAGTTTGGAAGAGCTGCTGAGGAAGGAGAGAGGAAGTCATGAAATTGAAACAATGTGAAAGACTACTTAGACTTGTCTAATTGAGTGGGTCAGGGTAAAACACACTAAGAGATGTGAGATAATCTGACCCAGGCCAGGTCTTTTTCCAGGTAAAGGTGTAGGGAAGCTTTTGATAGATAACAGGTAGTTCTGATCCCTTGACAATGTAGAGTACTACAAAGAACAAAGACTTTGGAGCTAGCCAATCCTAGGGCTGAACCATGCTCTGCCACTAGCTATCGGCACAACCTTAGGCAAAATATCAATGTCAGTGTGAATCAACTCATCTAGAAAATGGAGATAAGCATAATTATGGAACTATTACATTCTGGAAAAATATATGTTTATATATAGCATATACATATGTATACACTAACACGCACACTCATACACCTATAGAAAGAAAGCACTTAGCATATAAAGATAATAAATGGTAGCTTGCAATAATAACAGCAAGTTTTGGTAAATTTTTCGCTTGAAAACCTTTAAAATTTACTCTTAAGTAAAATTTACTCTTAAGCAGATAAAGAACAAAATTCTGAATTCTAATTTGGCCTAAGAAGTCAAAAAAAAAAATTTTTTTTTTCCAAACCAGATTAGCCCAAGTTTTTTGGTCACTTTCTTCAAATAACCTAAGTTTTATCTAACATATTTTTAACGTAATAAAAATCATCCAAGTTCCCTTTACGTTGTGGGACCCTAAATTAGATGTACTGGTATTGGGAGTATCTATCCAATAGTTTATCTTGGATTATCTCGCATTGCCTTTCCCCATGTTTGAGTTCAACTTGGATATGCTTGTATGCTTATAGGAACAATTACTCTTTTATATACTAATTGTGTTTCACAAGTATCCAACCTGATTGTGCACCACAGGCATCCAATCCTTTCATTCTCCTCAACCTTGTGAATATCTGATCCCTATGCTTAAGAAGCATGAGCAATATCATTTTAAAATCTGTTGGCTACATTACATCCAGTCTATGTTTGCACAATATGTCTCATGTGAATACAAAGAACAATTATCATTGAAATTCATTTGTTAATTGTTCACTCCTTCTTTCAACAAAACTTTATTCAAAACTTTTTATATCAAAGCATGACCAGGTGCATTAACAAATACACATGTTCCGGCCGGGCGCGGTGGCTCAAGTCTGTAATCCCAGCACTTTGGGAGGCCGAGACGGGCGGATCACAAGGTGAGGAGATCGAGACCATCCTGGCTAACATGGTGAAACCCCGTCTCTACTAAAAAACATACAAAAAACTAGCCCGGTGAGGTGGCGGGCGCCTGTAGTCCCAGCTACTCGGGAGGCTGAGGCAGGAGAATGGTGTAAAACCGGGAGGTGGAGCTTGCAGTGAGCTGAGATCCGGCCACTGCACTCCAGCCTGGGCGACAGAGCAAGACTCCGTCTCAAAAAAAAAAAAAAAAAAAAGAAATACACATGTTCCAAGTCTCAAGGAACTTACATCTAATACACTGCCTGGGGGATATTAAGCCTCGTATGGCGACTGGGCAAATGTTTCTCTCTCCAACTGGGGTCTGCAGTATATGTGGAACAATCTAAACAGTTCTTTCCTTAATCAGCTAGAGAGAGGAAAAAAGTCAACTAGACCTTCCTTTCCCTTCTTTGATATTTGAGATATTCTTGGAATGGTATTTCATTGCCCTTTGGTGGAATAGCTCACGAAGCCAAATAATACTTTGTGTAAACTACAGACTTTCCGAAAGGGTGTGTTTGAAATTTTTGACTCAGCTAACTTTCGTCAAGTTAAACATTAAAGATTAGGAAGGAATTTGAGCATTTGTAGAAAATTCGGACAAATTTTTGTAAATTAAAGAAGAATTAATTAAAGAAAATTTATTATAGTCAACAAGTTTTTGAGAGCTTTATTTTGTGACATATATCCCCCAAATTGATTTTTAAAAATTATTACCAAGTAGGAGGAGTTGGTGTTTATTCCCAGTTTACGTTTCCAGCTACCTGCATACCATGGAGACACAGTAGAAGAGGGCCTTTTTTATAAGTTCTCTCAGATCAGCCTGAAGGGTTTATTAAAAGCATAATGTTCAGGTACACTAAGTGTTGTCCCTTATATTTCACTAGAGGAAGCTGAAACTTGGAAAAGTCTAGAAACCAAATTGAGACCATCAGTTTATCTGTGGCAGTATTCAGACATGAAACCAGGTCTCTTTTATTTGACATTCTTGGATCACTTGTTTTAACTTCCTAGCAATTCACAGTTGATTGGTTGAACCATGCCCTCTCCAATACAACCAGTAGAATCCTATTTTTCCCACTCTCCTACTTGCCCACAGGTCACCATAATATATAGATTAATTTCATATGTATGTTTCTAAAAGGTTAGTCTTTAAATTTCCCCAACTTTCCACCAACTCCTTTTAGCTCCTCCTGAAGAGCCAGAATGTTGTGAGGATTCAGAGCAGGGGTAAAAAGAGAACTGGGCTTTGGTCTCAGTTCAACCATTTGTTAATGACTACAGAAAGGTACTTAATAGTGATAGTAGGCTGCATTCGTGTCCTGCAAAGTTTCACTCTCTTCCACTTCTCCATGGGGGCTGTATTTTTCCACCCCAGTGATACTAGGTTTGGCCATGTAATTTACTTTGTCAATGATAGGTTATCAAGGGGAGGCTTTAACCAGAATGTTACCAACACAGAGTTCCAATGTTAAATGTGCTTGCCTAGTTTGATTTGGCCTCATGTTCTTTTGCCATCAGCTGTGAGAAAAGTAAGCTCGGGAGAGCTGCTGGTCCTGGAATGAAAGACAGCTTAAGCAGACTCGAGCCAATCTGCAGCCTGGAGCCTAGTCAGCTGATCCCAGCTCAGCTCACAGACTCACAAGTCACCCAAGCCAACCCACAAACTTATGAGTGAGAAAAATTGTATTATACTTATTTCCATAATGTTGTGAAGATTCATAGAGATGATATGTATAGCATGTTTAGGACATTACCTATCACTTTGTAGAAAACACTATTATTCATTATTATTTATGACTGTTTAGTAAACCATGGCCTTCCCAATAGTAAATACGTCATTAAAACATGTTAGTATACTTATATCACCTGTGTATAATAGAGCAAAACCTTCCAAAGAAGGAGGAGCACATGCAATATTATGATAAAGCTGAACTCATCACCATTGGTTACATCTGCCCCAACTCCCCAAATCCTTGCTGAGTTGACATGAGCCCCTTGGTGGTTAGTAGTCTCTTCATTCTACAAAATACCTTAGCTCTTCTACCTAGGCCTGCTACCTCCAGAGCAGATTAAGAAAGTAGTATTGAGCTTCTTTTCATATATATGTTAGCAATTTTTATGTAATTTTTGGAGAAATGTCAGAAATGTCTGCTAAGTTCTTTGCTTGATTTATTCATTGTTATTAATTTTTTTTGAGACACAGTCTCCCTCTGTCACCCAGGCTGGAGTGCAGTGGCACAATATTGGCTCACTGCAACCTCCGCCTCCTGGGTTCAAGCCATTCTCGTGTCTCAGCCTCCCAAGTAGCTGGGACTACAGGCATGAACCACCACGCCTGGCTAATTTTCGTAATTTTAGTAGAGATGGGATTTCACCATGTTGGCCAGGCTGGTCTCGAATTCCTGGCCTCAAGCGCTACACCTACCTCAGCCTCCCACGGTGCTTGGATTACAGGTGTGAGCCACCCCACCCGACTCTTTGCCTATTTTTAAAATGTATTATTTGGTTTCCACTATTGAGTTGTAAGAGGTTTTGGCTGTGTCCCCATCCAAATCTCAACTTGAATTGTATCTCCCAGAATTCCCACACGTTGTGGGAGGGACCCAGGGGGAGGTAATTGAATCATGGGGGCTGGTCTGCTATTCTTGTGGCAGTGAAAATGTCTCACCAGATGTGATGGGTTTATCAGGGGTTTCCATTTATGCTTCTTCCTCATTTTTCTCTTGCTGCCACCATATAAGTAGTACTTTTCAGCCAGGCATGGTGGCTCGCACTTGTAATTCCAGCACTTTTGGACGCCAAGGCAGGCAGATTGTCTGAGCTCGGGAGTTCAAAACCAGCATGTGAAACATGGCGAAACCCCGTCTCTACTAAAAATACAAAAAATTAGCTGGGTGTGGTGACTGGCACCTGTAATCGCAGTTGCTTAGGAGGCTGAGTCAGGAGAATTGCTTGGACCTGGGAGGCTGAGGTTTCAGTGAGCCGATCATGCCACTGCACTCCAGCCTGGGTAACAGAGCAAGACTCCATCTCAAAAAGAAAGAAAAAAGAAATGTCTTTCACCTCCTGCCATGATTCTGAGGCTTCCCCAGCCATGTGGAACTGTAAGTCCAATTAAACCTCTTTTTCTTCCCAGTCTTGGGTATGTCTTGATCAGCAGTGTGAAAATGGACAAATACAGAGTTCTTTATAAATTTTAGATATCAACACATTATTACATTTGTGGTTTGTAATTATTTTTTCCCAGTCCATAAGTTGTCTTTTCATTTTGTTGATTGTTTCCTTTACTGTAAAGAAGCTTTTAAGTGTGATGTAGTCTCATTTACTTATTTGTGTTTTGGTAGCTTGAACTTTTGATGTTATATCCAAAAATCATTGCCAAGGCTACTACTGAGGACCTTTCCCCCTATGTTCTCTTCTAGGAGGTTTATGGTTTCAAGTCTTACATTTGGTTTGGCTTTGGCTTTTCTTCCCTTCATTTTGAGCTGCTTTTTGTGTATGGTGTAAAGGTCCAATTTCATTCATTCACGTGTAAAAATATAGTTTCCACAGCACCATTTATTGAAGCAACTACTCTTTTCCCATGCTGTCCTTTTGGTGCTCCTGTCTAAAATTAGTTCACCATATATGTCTGGATTTATTTCTGGGCTCTCTATTCTATTCCATTGGTTTATGTCACTGTTTTTATGCCAATACCATACTGTTTTGATTACTATAGTTTTGTAATATAATTCAACATCACTAATCACAAAGGAAATACAAATTAGAACCACTATGAGACATCACCACACACCTCTAAGGATGGCTATTATAAAAACAACAAGCAATAACAAATGTTGGTGATGGTATGGAAAAAAGAGAACCTAGTACACTGTTGGTAGGAATGTAGATTGGTAGAGCCATTCTGAAAAACACTGTTAAAGTTCCAAAAGAAATTATAAATCGAACTACCATATTGTGTCCGGAATTTGTTCCTTCTGGTGGGTTCTTGGTCTCGCTGACTTCAAGAATGAAGCCGTGGACCCTTCATTCATAAAGATGGTGTGTCTGGAGTTTGTTCCTTCAGACATTCAGATGTGTCCGGAGTTTCTTTCTTCTGGTGGGTTTGTGGTACCGCAGACTTCAGGAGTGAAGCTGCGAACCTTTCTGGTGAGTGTTACAGCTCCTAAAGGTGGTGCGTCCAGAGTTGTTCTTTCCTCCTGGTGGGTTCGTGGTCTCACTGGCTTCAGGAATGGGAAGCTGCAGATCTTCGTTGGGAGTGTTACATCTCGTAAAGGTAGTGCGGACCCGAAGAGTAAGCAGCAGCAAGATTTATTGTGAAGAGCAAAATAATAAGTCTTCCACAGCATGAAAGGGGACACGAGAGGGTTGCTGCTGTTGACTGGGGTGGTCAGCTTTTATTCCCTTATTTGGCCCCGCCCACATCCTGCTGATTTGTCCATTTTACAGAACACTGATGGGTCCATTTTACAGAGTGCTGATTGGTGTGTTTACAAACCTTTAGCTAGATACAGAGTGCTTATTGGTGCATTTACAATCCTTTAGCTAGACAGAAAAGTTCTCCAAGTCCCCACCCCATTAGCTAGACACAGAGTGTTGATTGGTGTGTTTACAAACCTTTAGCTAGACACAGAGCGCTGATTGGTGCATTTACAATCCTTTAGCTAGACAGAAAAGTTCTCCAAGTCCTCACCAGACCCAGAAGGCCAGCCATCTTCACCTCTCAATATGACCCAAGAATCCCTCTTCTGGGTCTATACCCAACGAGATGAAGTCACTACCTTGTAAAGACATCTGCCAGGCATGGGGGTTCAAGCCTGAAATCCCAGCACTTTGGGAGGCTGAGGTGGGCAGATCATGAGGTGAAGAGATTGAGACCATCCTGGCCAACATGGTGAAACTCCATCTCTACTAAAAATACAAAAAATTAGCTGAGCATGGTGGCGGGCACCTGTAGTCCCAGCTACTCTGGAGGCTGAGGCAGGAGAATTGCTTGAACCTGGGAGGCGGAGGTTGCAGTGAGTGGAGATTGTGCCTCTGCACTTCAGTCTGGCGACAGAGTGAAACACCGTCAAAAAAAAAAGAAAAAGAAAAAGACAAAGAAAAAGACATCTGCACTCCCATTTTCATTACAGCATTATTCACAACAGCCAGGATACAGAAACAACCTAAATGCTCATTGGTGGATGAATGAATAAAATAAAATCACACACACACACACACACACACACACACACACACACACACACAGAGGAATATTTTTTGACCTTAAAAAAGGAGATCCTGCCATTTGTCATGAATGGATGAACTGGGAGTACATTACGCTAAGTGAAATAAGCCAGCCACAGAAAGAAAAATATTGTGTGATTTCACTTATGTAGAATTTAATATGTGGAATATTAAAAAACAGAGCTCAAACACACAGGTATAGAGAATGAAACTGTGGTTAATGTGGGTAAGGATGGAAGAGAGAAAATAGGGAGATGTAGGTCAAAAGATACGAAACATCAGACATGTAAGGAGAATAAGTCTAGATATTTAATGTACAATATGAGGAGTAAAGTTAATAAAATTGCACCATGTTAGGGATTTTTGTTAAATAAGTTCATTTTAGCTGCTCTTGTCACACACACAAAGTAACTATGTGAGATGATAGGTTAATCTGTTTCACTGTTGTAATCATTTTACTATTACTATGTATCCTGCATCATGTTGTAAATCTCAAATATAAACAATACAATTTAGTTTTGTTAAAAAAGAATGTGGTGTCAGTGAGTAGAGCAGACACCCTCACTGCCCAGCCAGTACCTCCTAGGCTCCCCTCTGAGTTTCATATGCATTAAAAGCTTTGTCCCTCTGACACTTGGATATCTCTGCTTCTCAGCCTGAGGGCTTTCTCGGGTACCAGGGCAGCTTTTTCAGAAGTGAGGAAAAGGCTTTGGGATAGTCCTCAAGCCTTAAGAGATGGGATTTGGTGAATTAGTACTTTAGCTTTCCTGTCCCTCTATGAGTTGAGGAATATTCTATTAGATCCCATCAGGCTTGAACCTCAATTTCCTACAATGGTAACCTGTTCATGGACATACCTGTATACGGAAAAAAGCAAACTGTTTCACACCATTCCCAATATTTCCCTTCTGACATCAGATGGGTGGGTTTTTCCCACACCAAGAAATTATCCGACAGCATTTTGCTGTCCTAAAATTTAACAAAATTGTGATACTCTCTACCTGGCGATAGCATCAAATTTCACAGGTTAGAGACTCAGTTCCACAAGACTGCCCTTAATTACAGATGCCAGTTGCAAGTAGCAGGTCCCCAGGTTACCGACAACTTCTTCTGACTTAGCTCAAATAGGAGGTTTCCACAACACTCTCTTTGGGTTTGAGAATTTGTTTGAGCGGCTAACAAAATCCAGGAACTCAGTTTACCTAGTATGGTTGATTTGTTATAAAGGATGTTTTAAAGGAAACAAATGAACAGTCAGAGGAAGAGGCCTATAGGGTGAGGTTCAGAAGTGTCCTGCACATAGGAGCTTCTGTCTCCATGGAGTTGGGCTGCACCACCCTCCCGACACATAGATAGGCGCTTGTTCACCAACCTGGAAGTTTCCTGAACCTTAAAGTTCAGGGATTTTTGTGAAAGTTTCACCACATACGAGTGTCTGATCATTACTTCCATTTCCAGTCCTTTTCCCATTTTTCTGGAGAACAGGGAGTGGGGCTGAAAGTTGCAAGCTTCTAGTCATGGCTTCGTCATTCTGGTGACCAGCCCCTATCCAGTAATCCACCAAGAGTCACCTCATTAGAGCAAAAGATGCTCCTATCATCCAGGAAATTCCAAGGGATTTAGGAGTTCTGTATCAGATGCTCCTATCACTCTGGACATTTCGGTGGTCTTAGAAGCTCTGTATCGGGAACCAGAGTCAAAGACCAAACATTGGAAAAAAAAGATATTTCTCACACCCCTATTTACAAGGGTTTTGGAAGCTGTATGTCAGGACCTGGGGCAGAGGCCACTTTGTATATTTCTTATTATTTCATAATACCCTTTGCTGGTTTTTATCCCTTTTTTTGTCTTACTTTACCCACTCCCTCGCTTATACGTTCTTGAATGACATCCCAAATAAGCTTCAAGTCCCTTTCTCAGGACTTGTTTTGGAGAGTACCAATCTCAGAAAAGTGACTTAACTCATCTTTCCCCTTTTGTCCACCTTGCCTGCTAGTCTGACAGGGGCACCATGGCAGACATCAACACATATATTGAAAATCTGGTAATAAGTTTTAAGTACATTTTCCTTAATTTTGTATGTAATGGAAGCCAGTGTTCTTATTTGGACAGGGTTATTGCCTTAGCAGAAGGGAGCTCTTTCACCTAAGGTTATGCATCCTCCCCAAGGACAGTCCACAACAAATGGCTGGTTGATGTAGAGATTTAAAGCTTTACCCCATTTGTCTCAATCTGGTATAAGTCTGAAGGGGATTTCCAGCTTCAGACCCCTCATAGGGTTGGAATCGCCTGAGGGTTCTGTTACAACTGGATCACAGTTCAACTTCTTCTGTCCATTTCTGCTTCTCTTACTCCCGTACAGCCATCTCCCCAAAAGCATTTCCCAATAGACGCCCTGTGTGTAAATCTCTGCCTCACTTTTTGCGTCCAGGTGTTACTAGGAATGGTCTTAGGAAGTGGACTCTAAAATGGGATTTTGTAGCTGGATCATGCACTGTCCAGTTGGCAACAAGGACTCCATTATAAGTATTAAGTGGAGTGCTGATTGCTTCCTGGCTTGTTATGGTGTTGTTAGTAGAATTGGTGATGAGCAGTGATGGGATACCTGTGGAAGGCTGGTGCAGCATTTCAGTGATTGAAAAGATAGCGGTAAAACAGTCCTTGTAGACCATGGAATCAGGCAGCTGTTGCTTTAAATTTTTCCTGATTTAGTCAATGGAAAAAAATGGGGATTTCAGAAATGACTTATAGTTGGTTGTTTTTAAACAGAGGTGGCAAAGCATTTCAGTGGGAAAAGATCCTTAAAACAAGTGGCTCTCAAACAACTGGAAATTCAGGTGTAAAACCATGTACGTAGACCCTGTCTCCTGCCATACCCAAAAATTAATTCAATATGAACCTTAGACTTTAATATAAAATCTAAAACTGTTAAGCTTTTAGAAGACAATATAGGACAGTAACTTAGGGCAGGCGTCTTAGTCTATTTTGTACTGCTGTAATGGAATACCTGAGACTGAGTAACTTATAAAGAACAGAATTTTACTTCTCACAGTTTTGGAGGCTGGGAAGTCTCAGATGAAGGCATTGATGTCTGCTGCCTTTTTGGTGCATCCTCACATGGCAGAAGGTAGAAGGCCAAGAAAAGGTACAAATTGTCTCCATCAAGCCCTTTGTAGGAAGGTGCCTAATCCCATTCATGACAGTGAAGCCCTCACATGATTTACTCACCTCCCAAAGGCCTCACCACCCAATACTGTTGCATTGGGGACTGAATTTTATTATGAATTTTGGCAGAGACGAAAACATTTAAACCATAACAATAAGCAAAGATTTCTTAAATAGGATAAACAGCAGTAATAATTTTTAAGAAAGAGAAATTATACTTTCTCAAAATTAAAAAAAAACTTTTGCTTATTAAAATACAACAGTAAGAAAATAATTAGGCAAGCTACAGGCTGTGATAAAATGTCATACAGTTATATTGAATAAAAGTCTTAAATTCAGAACATATAGAAAATTCTTCCACTTAGTAATAAAAAATTTGGGAAAAGATTTGAATAGTTTAGACACTGCACAAAGAAACATGGTTAATAAACACATATAAACCTCATTGACATCATTAGCCATCAGGGAAATAAAACTATAAATCACAATTAGATACCACTCCATACCCATTAGAATGACTAAAATTACAAAGACAATCAACAATAAATCTCGGTAAGGATCTAGAGCAACTGAAACTCATATGCATTGCTCGGGGGTGGGGGTGGGGTAAAATGGTACAAGCACCTAGAATATAATCTGGCAGTTTCTTATAAAGTTAAACATAACCTCTATGACTCAGAAATTATACTGCTGGATATTCACCCAAGAAAAATGAAAGAATATGTCTAGAAAGACTTGATTGAAATTTCATAGCAGTTTCATTCACAATAGCCAAAAGCTGGAAACAACTCAAATATCCATCAACAGAAAAGTGGCTAGACCAATTTCAGTATACAATACTATTCAACCGTAAAGAAGAATTAAATACCTATATATGCAGTAACATGGATGAATCTCAGAATCATTATGCTGAGGGAAAGAAGCAAGACATGTCAAACCACATTGTGTATAAAGATCTGGAACAGGCAAAACAAATTTACTGTGTAGTAAAAAAGATCTCAATAGTAGTTTCTTCTGGAGGTAGAGGTTGCCTGAGAAAGAGCACGTGGGGACTCCCAAGAGTGAAAGAAATATTTCACATATTGATATGGGTATGATTATATGTATGTATTCACTTTTCAATTCATCAAACTATAACACTTAAAACCAGAGCATTTCAGTATATATAAATAACATTTCAATAAAAGAAAGAGTTAAAAACTGTAAATATACCAAGGACTTTTATTAAAAATTTGAATACAGAGTTTCTTGAACTTGATTAACTTTCACATTCTCTTTCTTTTAATTATTTGTTTAGGGCATGATTATATTGGAGAGTGCTTTTAAATGAGTAAATTGCTGTTAAAAATTTCTAATCTAGAAATCCATTCTGAGAAAACAATTTAAAGTACGTACCAATATGTATATGCAAAGTCATTTATTAAAGTGTTGTAAGTTATGTTTACATTAAATGAAACAAAAAATGGTCAAAGATAATGGCACATTTATATAAAGAACTATTTCACAACTAAAAATCTTAAGACTTGTTTAATGAAGAAACACTAATAAATAAATTAAAAATATTATGTAATATTGAATATAGACTTGTACAGATAGCAATATTTTATAGATGAAAACAATATGTGAATGGGAAACTCTAGGCAAATATGCATCAGATTATTAAGAATGATAGTTTCTGGGATTATCTTATTCTTTTTAATTTTATCATATGTCTTTTTACTTCTTTTATAATCTGAAATAAACCATAAGAGTTATAAAGTTTTACACTAAAACAAAGGTAAACCTAATAAAAAGCCCTGAGTTTTTCTCTTTGCTCTTCTATAGCCACTCAACTTTGGACAAATTATCTATAGAAGCATGTGGGAAACCCACTAAGCTTTCTCAGAGATCAACTGCTTCGTTGTTGCAGAAAGAGGATACTGAATTAGATTTCTTTTTCCTTCACGATGAAACTTTCTCTTTTCTCCCCTCTGGCTTTTTCCCCCTCTCTTCTCTCCATCCTGCTCCAATTCTGCTTGTCTGTGAACCATGAAGAGCAGTGATGCTTTTTAGGAGATCCTAGCAAACACTGATATCACTAACATCCATGCCATTCTAGAAATACATTTAATTTGGCTCCATTTCCTAGTCTGCAAACTTGTTTTAATCAAAATTGGAATCAGTGTGATAAGATGTCAGGTACATCTCAGTCCCACTGTTTGGTATTTTGCTAAAATTAAGTGAGCTCAGTACCCCGTAAGAGATCTCCTTTCACAAGAAGGGTTTCTCTAAGCCTGTAAGGTATTGGCACAGTGATTACTGTAGAAAAACAGTTTTTAACATCAAATTAGTTTGTGAAAACCAAGCCAAAGAGTAATTGCATACAAGAGGAGGTGAAAGAGAGTGAGGAAAGAGGAAGGAATATCAAAAATATTTCCACAGGGTATTATTTTATTTACCCAAAAGCAAATCCAAAGGTTGCTACAGGACAGTGCACAGAAAACAGGTCTGCAAAGGGAATCTTCTACAAAAAATGCCGCCTTGCCCGCTTCACTGGCAGTTGAGTTCACAGTAGAAATACATTCAATTCCACATAGTAATAGTGCTTTAATAACAGATGAAAATATGTTTTATGGTGCGTGTTGATAACTAAATGCTTATCCTATATATAGAAATTCAAATAATTGGAATTTCTCATAGCCAGCATCCAGTTGAGACCACTGAAGAATACCTTGATATAGAAGGTTAAAGTCAATAGACTGTGTTTTGGTTATTTTTCAGAAGATGTCTGCTGTATGTTTAATATACTATATTTGTATTATGGGCTCTGGTTCCTGTAAATCTGAGGTCTCTCTTTCTTGAATGAATGAGGAGATAAGCAATTGAATTTGAAAGATACTTTATGCAACAGAAAAGCAATTTTGTTCCTGGTTATCAGAGGGCAAGAAGTGAACTAGCAATTTAATGCTAAATATTTTTAACCCTGGGGAATCTGGTTTGCTTTGAGTCCACTAAAGATGATATATTTTCAGTCCATCTCAGCTTATTGTGTTTCATATAACAGAGGAGTATTTTGTTAAAAATTTAGTCAATTTAAAGTGATTACCTTTTATTATTACTGGGTATGGATTTGATGTTATAGTATCTCAAATTTCCATTTTTTAAAAGGGAGGAAAAGAAGGAAGATTTCTGTTTCTACCAATGAAGACTCATGAAGCATGGGATACTGTTTTGCTATGACAAAGGTCACTTTGTGATGGACTGGTGTTGGTTTCAACCATTATTCATAATGGTCTCTGAAATTCTTGGTGCTTCCATGGTAAAGTAAAAGAGGCTGGCATTTTCCCATTACATTTCATGGTGAAAATCTCTTGGCCCGGCTCCATTTGTTCTCCTCAAATAATTTTTTTGGTTTTATTTATTTATTTATTTATTTATTTTATTATTATACTTTAAGTTCTAGGGTACGTGTGCACAACGTGTAGGTTTGTTACATATGTATACTTGTGCCATGTTGGTGTGCTGCACCCATCAACTCGTTAGCCCCCATCAACTCATCATTTATATCAGGTATAACTCCCAATGCAATCCCTCCCCCCACCCCTTCCCCATAATAGGCCCCGGTATGTGATGTTCCCCTTCCCGAGTCCAAGTGATCTCATTGTTCAGTTCCCATCTATGAGTGAGAACATGCAGTGTTTGGTTTTCTGTTCCTGCAATAGTTTGCTGAGAATGATGGTTTCCAGCTGCATCCATGTCCCTACAAAGGACACAAACTCATCCTTTTTTATGGCTGCATAGTATTCCATGGTGTATATGTGCCACATTTTCTTAATCCAGTCTGTCACCAATGGACATTTGGGTTGATTCCAAGTCTATGCTATTGAGAATAGTGCCACAATGAACATATGTGCGCATGTATCTTTATAGCAGCATGATTTATAATCCTTTGGGTGTATACCCAGTAATGGGATGGCTGGGTCATATGGTACTTCTAGTTCTAGATCCTTGAGGAATCACTGTGAATCCTTCTGGTCCTGGACTTTTTTTTGGTTGGTAGGCTATTAATTATTGCCTCAATTTCAGAGCCTGCTATTGGTCTATTCAGGGATTCAACTTCTTCCTGGTTTAGTCTTGGGAGAGTGTAAGTGTCTAAGAAATTATCCATTTCTTCTAGATTTTCTAGTTTATTTGCATAGAGGTGTTTATAGTATTCTCTGATGGTAGTTTGTATTTCTGTGGGGTCGGTAGTGATATCCCCTTTATCATTTTTTATTGCATCTATTTGATTCTTCTCTCTTTTCTTCTTTATTAATCTTGCTAGCGATCTATCAATTTGGTTGATCTTTTCAAAAAACCAACTCCTGGGTTCATTGATTGTTTGGAGGGATTTTGTGTCTCTATCTCCTTCAGTTCTGCTCTGATCTTAGTTATTTCTTGCCTTCTGCTAGCTTTTGAATGTGTTTGCTCTTGCTTCTCTAGTTCTTTTAATTGTGATGTTAGGGTGTCAATTTTAGATCTTTCCAGCTTTCTCTTGTGGGCATTTAGTGCTATAAATTTCCCTCTACACACTGCTTTAAATGTGTCCCAGAGATTCTGGTATGTTGTATCTTTGTTCTCATTGGTTTCAAAGAACATCTTTATTTCTGCTTTCATTTCGTTATGTACCCAGTAGTCATTCAGGAGCAGGTTGTTCAGTTTCCATGTAGTTGAGCAGTTTTGATTGAGTTTCTTAGTCCTGAGTTCTAGTTTGATTGCACTGTGGTCTGAGAGAGAGTTTGTTATAATTTCTGTTCTTATATATTTGCTGAGGAGTGCTTTACTTCCAATTATGTGGTCCATTTTGGAATAAGTGCGATGTGGTGCTGAGATGAATATATGTTCTGTTGATTTGGGGTGGAGAGTTCTGTAGATGTCTATTAAGTCCACTTGGTGCAGAGATGAGTTCAATTCCTGGATATCCTTGTTAACTTTCTGTCTCGTTGATCTATCTAATGTTGACAGTGGGGTGTTGAAGTCTCTCATTATTATTGTATGGGAGTCTCAGTCTCTTTGTAAGTCTCTAAGGACTTGCTTTATGAATCTGGGTGCTCCTGTATTGGGTGCATATATATTTAGGATAGTTAGCTCTTCCTGTTGAATTGATCCCTTTACTATTATGTAATGGCCTTGTCTCTTTTGATCTTTGATGGTTTAAAGTCTGTTTTATCAGAGACTAGGACTGCAACCCCTGCTTTTTTTGTTTTCCATTTTCTTGGTAGATCTTCCTCCATCCCTTTATTTTGAGCCTGTGTGTGTCTCTGCATGTGAAATGGGTCTCCTGAATACAGCAAACTGATGGGTCTTGACTCTTTATCCAATTTGCCAGTCTGTGTCTTTTAATTGGACCATTTAGTCCATTTACATTTAAGGTTAATATTGTTATGTGTGAACTTGATCCTGTCATTATGATATTAGCTGGTTATTTTGCGCGTTAGTTGATGCAGTTTCTTCCTAGCATCAATGGACTTCACATTTTGGCATGTTTTTGCAATGGCTGGTACCGGTTGTTCCTTTCCATGTTTAGTACTTCCTTCAGGACCTCTTGTAGGGCAGGCCTGGTGGTGACAAAATCTCTAAGCATTTGCTTGTCTGTAAAGGATTTTATTTCTCCTTCACTTCGGAAACTTAGTTTGGCTTGATATGAAATTCTGGGCTGAAAATTCTTTTCTTTAAGAATGTTGAATATTGGCCCTCACTCTCTTCTGGCTTGTAGAGTTTCTACCTAGAGATCTGCTGTTAGTCTGATGAGCTTCCCTTTGTGGGTAACTCGACCTTTCTCTCTGACTGCCCTTAACAGTTTTTCCTTCATTTCAACTTTGGTGAATCTGACAATTATGTGTCTTGGAGTTGCTCTTCTCGAGGAGTATCTTTGTGGCGTTCTCTGTATTTCCTGAATTTGAATGTTGGCCTGCCTTACTAGGTTGGGGAAGTTCTCCTGGATGATATCCTGCAGAGTGTTTTCCAACTTGGTTCCATTTTCCCCCTCACTTTCAGGCACCCCAATCAGACATAGATTTGGTCTTTTCACATAATCCCATACTTTTTGAAAGCTTTGTTCATTTCTTTTTCCTCTTTTTTCTTTAGATTTCTCTTCTTGGTTCATTTCATTCATTTGATCCTCAATTGCTGATACTCTTTCTTCCAGTTGATCGAGTCAGTTACTGAAGCTTGTGCATTTGTCACGTATTTCTTGTGTCATCATTTTTATCTCTGTCAGTTCATTTATGGCCTCTCTGCATTGATTATTCTAGTTATCAATTCTTTCATTCTTTTTTCAAGATTTTTAGTTTCTTTGCACTGGGTACGTAATTCCTCCTTTAGCTCTGAGAAGTTTGATGGACTGAAGCCTTCTTCTCTCAACTCATCAAAGTCATTCTCTGTTCAAGTTTGATCCATTGCTGGTGATGAGCTGCCTTCCTTTGGAGGGAGAGATGTGCTCTTATTTTTTGAATTTCCAGCTTTTCTGCCCTGCTTTTTCCCCATCTTTGTGGTTTTATCTGTCTTTGGTCTTTGATGATGGTGACATACTGGTGGGTTTTGGTGTGAGTGTCCTTCCTGTTTGTTAGTTTTCCTTCTAACAGTCAGGACCCTCAGCTGTAAGTCTGTTGGAGATTGCTTGAGGTCTACTCCAGACCCTGTTTGCCTGGGTATCAGCAGCAGAGGCTGCAGAAGATAGAATATTGCTGAGCAGTGAGTGTACCTGTCTGATTCTTGCTTTGGAAGCTTCATCTCAGGGGTGTACCCCGCCGTGTGAGGTGTGGGGTGTCGGTCTGCACCTAGTGGGGGATGTCTCCCAGTTAGGCTACTCAGGGGTCAGGGACCCACTTGAGCAGGCAGTCTGTCTGTTCTCAGATCTCAACCTCCATGTTGGGAGATCCACTGCTCTCTTCAAAGCTGTCAGACAGGATTGTTTGCATCTGCAGAGGTTTCTGCTGCTTTTTGTTTAGCTGTGCCCTATCCCTAGAGGTGGAGTCTACAGAGACAGGCAAGCCTTCTTGAGCTGCTGTGGGCTCCACCCAGTTCGAGCTTCCCAGGGGCTTTGTTTACCTACTTAAGCCTCAGCAATGGTGGGCCCCCCTCCCCCAGCCTCGCTGCTGCCTTACAGTTAGATTGCAGATTGCTGTGCTAGCAATGAGGGAGGCTCCATGGGGGTGGGACCCTCCTGGCCAGGTGTGTGATATAATCTCTTAGTATGCTGTTTGCTAAGACCCTTGGTAAAGTGCAGTATTGGTGTGGGAGTTACCCGATTTTCTAGGTGTTGTGTGTCTCAGTTCCCCTGGCTAGGAAAAGGGATTCCCTTCCCCCTTGCACTTCCCAGGTGAGGTGATGCCTTGCCCTGCTTCAGCTCTTGCTGGTCGGGCTGCAGCAGCTGACCAGCACCGATTGTTCCGCACTCCCCAGTGAGATAAACCTGGTACCTCGGTTGAAAATGTAGAAATCACCCATCTTCTGTGTTGCTCGCACTGGGAGCTGGAGACTGGAGCTGTTCCTATTCGGCCGTCTTGCTCCACCCTCCACTTCCCCAAATAATTTTAAAAGGAATTATATGACTTGAAAGTTACTTGTTTCAAATGCTTTACTCCTGAATCTTTGAGAATACTAGTACTGTAGTGATTATTTATGGGTGTATCTGGTACTGTTTTTTATTCAATGTTTTTGAAAATTATAACATGCCAAAATGTGATGTTATTTGGGTTATCAGTTAATAGCACACTTGTGGTGGCCAGACTAAGGTGGGCCCCGGTGATCTTCACCTTCTGATGTTGATGCCTTTATGTAGTCCTTGTCCATAAGGTATTGGAGTTGGTCTTTGTGATAGATAATATGTGACAGCAGTGAGGTTCAATTCTGTAAGACATTGCCACTTCTGCTTTGATCTCTTGGATCACTTACCATGCCGTGAAGATACTCATTCCTATGGAAAGGTCCATGTGGTAATGAACTAACTGAGTGAGGCCTCTTGACAACAACTGGCACTGGCCATTAGAGTAAAACGTTTTAAAAGCAGATTCTTCAGCCCGGTTAAACCTTCTAATAACTGCAGGCCTGGCTAACATTATGACTGTAACCTCGTGAAAGACCCTGAAATGGACTATTGAGCTAAGTCATGATCTGATTCTTTACCAACAGAAACTTTAAAAGATAGTAAATCTGTACAGCCTTTTTAGGCTGCTAAGTGTTGGAGTGATTTGCAGGCAATGTTAAATAAGACAATGCTGGAAAGAACGTCAAAAGTCCAAAGTCTAAAGTCTCACTTGAACAGAATTTTATTAAATGATGCTGAAGATGAGAGTAACTTTGGGAGTTGGACATTGTAGTATAATAACTTTTAAAAAATCAGTTTCTGCAATTAAATTGTTTTGTTACCAACAAATGTTGCTAAGGCCAACTCTTCCATGGGTCTGCTGACATAAACCTGCATATTAGTTTATACAAGTATATTTGCTTCAATATTTTAACAACCATCAGAGTTTGATCCTGACTCCAGATTCATTAGAGACAACTGTGTATTGAACCGAATGTTCGAATCCTGACATGTGAGTTAGAGAAAATGGAACCAAAAGTGGTAGACTTTTCCAGGACTTGTTATATAGGAAAGGCCGAATATGGTGAATAGTATCTATTTCCCAGATTGGACTCTCCCCACACTGACACAAGCTTTTCCTGCCTCTGAACCTTAGAATAAATAGAAAAACCTACAAGAGGTAACATACACAAACACACATACACACACACATACAGACACACAAATTATGTATGTGTCACAATAGCGCAACTGAACGCATATTTGTGGAGCCCTTGCTGTATGGAGTCCACTCTGCTGTGACTTTCAGTTAATAGATGACACAAATTCTGCTTCTTGGCATATACTGTTCCATGACCTTTAAGACTCTGACTAGCAATCCTGGAGACTAAAGCCTTAAAATCCCCACCTACCCTAAACCTTTGTCATTTAAAGTATTAGTAGATCCCTGAGTTCTTCCCACTTAGATCTGAAGCCATCTGTTTGGAGACTAGGTCTAAGAATATATTAGCAGTCCTGCCACAGAATTTTGAGTATTTCTCTCTCTTGTTCACTTGGTCTTGTCTTCCTGGCATTCACTGTTGGCGTGATCTACTATCTCCTCTGATTCTTTCATTATTGGTTAACCTCCCTCCTCCTTAGCTTTCTATTTCTGGTTTAATTCATTGAAGAAAATTCAATTAATAAGACAGGGTATCTACATTTAGCAGGTTTATAATTAAGCAGAATAAGTGTGACAGAGGAACACACAAAATCTTCATTTTGATTCCTGCTCCCCATAGACATCAATTGTCCACGAGTCAGCTCCATTTCCTGCTCCTCTGGTGTTGGGGCTTCTATTGTGAGGAGACCTCTTGGCTGCTCCTTTATGGGTCCCAGGACCTAACCACAGTTGGCCAATCATAATCCATCAGGCCCAGTTTTTTCAAAATGAATTGCTCATGTTCTCATACCCAATTCCATGAGATTTATAGTTCAGTTAAGAAGGCAAGACCTGGTAGGGAAAATTGAAATAATAGGAGGTTTTAATACTACAATCATAGAGCAGATCTTATGAGACATAGAACATAATTTTTTAATGTGATGTCATGGACATTGATTGTCATAGTGTACAAAGGAAGGCAAAATTCTTCAAGCTGGATCACCAGGAAGGGCTTTTCAGAGAAAGTAGTATTTTGAGCTTGATCTTAAATGCCAAATAAGATTGAGATGGGCCAACTGGGGAGGAAATTTGAATTGCATAAACAAAAGGAGCACAGTGAATACCTGATGATGGTAGTATGCAGGGTGCACAGGACCTGGTTAGAGGACCCTGGGCTGGCTATGGGGAGAGTCAGGGAGAGGCCGGCAAAAGCATTTTGGGGCAGGTTGTAGGCATCAAATAAGATAATATATGCAAAGTAGCCTTGTAAACTTCAAAACATGCTAGAAATATGAGAAACTTTTTACAATTCCAGAAACTGTGGTGGTTGCCAGTGAAATAATATTTGACTTAGAGCTTTGTTATTTTTTTCAAAGAAAAAAAATTCTGAAGATCATTGCTTTGAATAGTTCTCCATGTTCCATTGCCGGTAGCTATCTTTCTCTCTTACTGACTTCTTTTCAGCCATCTTTAGTACAAATGGTGAAACTGAAGAAAAACTTCAATGCTTTGCTCTCTACTTCCTTTAAAGGTTCCTCATCTCTTTAAGAGTTTAGACTTCTTTTTATAACTGTGTCAGCTGCAGCTCCCAGAGGTCCCGCCTTGCCTCCAGGTTTGTTTACCACTCAGCGGGGATTTGTTTACTACCTACTAGGAGAAGAGTCAAGAAGATAAAAGCCAATCAGGGAAGTAGAAAGACAGCACCATGCAGAAAATACCAAGAAAATAAGATTAGAAACACTAGGCCCAAGTAAAGCTGACTTTAGTGATATGGTGACCCTGGGAAGCCTGCTGAGTGCACATGTTAAATCACTTTGTTGTGTAGGTTATTAAAGACACGTTACATCTTCTGAAACTGCTTTGTGTCTGCTGAACACGCAACACCATTTTAAACTTTTATGTGTTTTAAAAAATACTCAACCTTTAAATCGAATTAGTTTTCCTTTAAGTTCTCAAATATGCATGTTTCTGTTTTCCAAAGTTTAGGTTGTTGGACAGATTAAATTTGGGGAAATGTCTTACTTAGAGTGATGAATATTTATTTAATAAAATATCTTTCACTGTGATATACTTAGACAATAATGTTTTTCTTTAACATAGTCCTTTGATTACTGAACTTCATATTGATGAACTTGAGGTGCCACAGCATCCTAGCGTAACATCTGAATTTACATATAAATTTATTTTAAGCTGAGCGTAAGTGTACTTTATTCTCTTTCTTTGATAATTGGTGATCTGGTTATAATGTGAGTGTGCTTATTTTCTATTAATCAGAATAGTCAATGAACCAGAAATTCTGTTTCTCAGAGTCTGAAAATGCAAGGTTTTAATGCAGGAGAATTTTATAGGTTAATGCATATTATTTACAACCTAGAGTGGTGATAAAAATGGTTGAATAATTTTGCTCATGGAATCATTTAATATGTATGCTTTTATAATCTATTTTTAGTCATTCAGAGACTGTATATATGATACTTCAGATCTTGCTAATTCACATGAATATGAAGTAAGATAAATAATTTTTGAGTATAAAAAAGTAGATTTCATAATCATTGATTGAACTGGTTGTTTATAGCAGAAAGCAACTATTTCGTAGCTGTTGGATATTTATTATGTATAAATTATTTCAAGGGATTTAAAGGGTATGTAATTCAGAATAGTTTAAAATAGAATTTGAGATAATCTAACACCATTAAAATATATTAACGAATCATTTATTCAACAGACATTTATTGACACCTAGAAGTTTTTTAATAACCATGTTAGCCAGAGGTGTTTTTCAAATGTCAACATCTAGAAATTGGTAGAGAACAATGAGCTAATTGCTACATTTTGAGAAGCAGGTAAGTAATTATCTTTCTAGAAAAGTAATGCAATATTTTTATATTGATGGAGGGAAACACCTCTATTTATTGGGAGTTCTCAATAAATGTCATTCAAGATGATGAGTCAAGAGCAACCTGGGACAAATCATGGGGAAGGCAGGCATGCCTTGAAAATGAGGAGGAGGTTCACACTTGGTATCTGTTCTCGGACTCTTTCATAAGCCATTGCTAAACTTCAAAACCTGACAGCTCCTGGGCAAACTGTGCGGATATTTCAAAGATTCCAGGTAGAACTGGCAGAAGGGTAATTGTATCCCGTGGAGCTTGTGGGAGGAGGTTGGGAGGATTATTAGAGTTTATTAACCGTCCGAAGGAATTTCCTACACACCTTTCTCGGGAACTCTGAATTTTGCCATTTACTCCTCACTGACCCCTTTAAACTTCAGCCTTTTCTTCCTTCCAATTAATTTTTAAATGTTTCTACAAGAAATCATATTACCAAGCTTCTACTTTGACTAAAATATTGAAGTGACTTCTCAATACACTGCAGATTTGACCCTAGGCATCTTTTTTTTTTTCCAACAAATTTTCATTACTTGCTCGTAATTTCTACTCCTGTCAAGTGGACAGGGCAAAGCCTTTCCTCTGCATAGCTACTCACCCCTCGACCTGGGAAGTCATTCATCCATTCCACACAGGTTCATGGCTCCCAACTTCTGCACCATGCTGGGTGCTATTGTTTCGACAAAAATGATTTTGATTCCATCAGTCCCCAAAAGGAGTTCATAGCATCAAGAGGACACAGGCACATAAGTGTAATTACAATACAAAAAAAGGAGTGCTATCATGCAGGTGTGATGAACAAGGGCAGATGAGGGATCTCCAGAAGGTGTTGCAGGAAAGGTGATGCTTGAACAATATTGCAAAAGATGAACATATATTTTTCGTATGAAAAGAATGGGAGAAACAACAAAAAAGCATGAAAGCATGATTTGGGAAATGGCAAATAACAGTATAGTTAGAGACTGCAGTGAGAAATGAAGCATGGGGAAGAGAATAAGCAAAACACATTTAGGCACATTTTTGAATAGAAATAAATTCAGAGATTCTCTACAAGAGGGTAGAATGAGCTGATCTATAAAGAAAGTTCCCAATTCAAGCCAAATAAATAGAGCATTAAGAAAAAAACCATCTTTCTGAGCTCAATAAGAATAAATGAAATCCGTAGTGTTAGGGATAAAATGGGACCCCCCCCCCACCCCCACAATGGTGAGTGGGACTTGAAGCTCCATAATGTATGGAGGTATCTGATCTTAAGGGTTGAAATTGGGACCTAAGTCATTTGTATGCCAAGGAAACATAAAATGGGCTCCAGTATAAACTCGGGAGAAATTCCATTTGTCAATTGTAAGGTGAAACATGTATGTATTTCATAGATGGTGCTATGTGGTGTTGTTATAGTTGGTGCTTTCTAAATTGACTGTTTTTAGTTTTTATTTCCTCTTCAATCCACCATTTGTTTAGAAAGAGAGCTGATATGTGGCTGGGCGAGATTTCCTGTGGGGTATAATGAGAATTTTTCTTCTGGGTGCAGGGATCCTCTTCCTTATTCATGGCTGCCATAACTGGGACACTGGTTTCCAGCCACACAACCTTCTTTGACAGTCTTTGGTGTCAGAAGTCTTGCTTTAGAAAACTGAATGAGACCTGCCCTCTGAGAGCGGGTGGGGGTGTGGTCAGGACAGT
This sequence comes from Piliocolobus tephrosceles, assembly GCF_002776525.5. Taxonomy (NCBI): domain Eukaryota; kingdom Metazoa; phylum Chordata; class Mammalia; order Primates; family Cercopithecidae; genus Piliocolobus; species Piliocolobus tephrosceles. The sequence goes on along the minus strand of NC_045434.1, from coordinate 125,941,854 downwards.
TCCATCCTTTCATTGCATTCACAGGATACAATTATCCTTCTTCTACATTCACTTTTTGGAATGTCCACACAGTTTGCTCACAGGGTCTGTCACCCTCTCTCTTGTCTGTGTGGCTTTTGTTGTTAGTTTGTTCTCACTCGCTTTATTTCTTATGTCTTTGACAAATTCCTCACTATTCTGTTTTTCTGGCACTTTCCCTCCCTCTACTCCCATCTTCCTTAGCTTTCTATTGCTGTTTTGAATTTATTTTCATGTTTATTCTGTGACTTTATTGGAATTTTGCAAGGGGAGGGGGTAAACATATGTATTTAGTAAATGACAAGCTATGTTATCTATTCTCTACTTCATATCTCTGATCCCTTTAAAACCTATGGAAGCTGTATTATTATAAAGGTCATTCCTTAGCCACTGACAAAAAATAAAATTGCTTTAATAACTGGAAGGGTATTTTCTACACTTATTTGGTATTTTAGAATGGCACCAGTCCTTCTGGGGTAAACTCTCGAATGCCATTTTGTCCCTTTGTCTTGAAGGTTCTGTCTGCTGCAATGTCGATGTCACCACTTCCATGCCTGTCATCTTAGTGAGATACTTTAGAATGGCATTATTAACCATGACTTACAAGTCATGATCAGTTTAGCAAAGGTAGGGCATTTGTGATAGCTTATGAGATAGCTTCGATTTTTGTGGCTGTGTAACATGACGTTTAGATACTCCTTTTTCAAAGCCCAGAACAAAAAAAATAGAAAAGATTCAAAGACGCTACCTAGAGAGCCATATAAACGGTTCCTGGAATCTGGGAACCTCGTAAATCTGATTCAAACCTGAGAAAAAGAAATTTCAGCAGAGCAGAGTTAAAAATGGCCTGTGGCAGCAAATGAGAGGAGACCACTTTCCCCTGACAACAGGTCAGTGGTTCTTGTTTCCCAGTGACCAGATAAGGTACCTGTAGTAGAAATGTCTGTGTAGGGCTATTTAAAAATAGACCCCTGACCAAGAGGGTTTCCTGCAAAGACTGAAGGGACCTCAGCCAACACAGGCTGCAGTGTTCTATTCCGATGCAGCAGCTGCGAGAAACCCATGAGCAGCAAGCCCGAGGAGAGACGCTGCCGGTACTACACATTCCACGGGCACGTGCAGGAGAGGGAGGTTCCGACATCTGCCAGGGTCCGAGGAAAACAACACCAGATGACACTGGTGTCCACAAGATTTCCTGCTCCACATCTCTCCCAACACTGGGTGTGCCACTGGCTATTCACCAAATGGAGTTAGAGAAATGGAATTTCTAGGCAGGGAAATGGAGCACTCATCCGCTTCCTCTTCTTCCACTGTATGCTTCCAACCTGAAGCCAACCTGAGCTGGGGACATGGGGCGATGCTTGAAGTCTAAATGCAGTACCAAGCCTGAAATTAGTATGTTACCTGGTAAGCCCTCTATTGAAACAAGACCTGCTAGTGATTAAAATGTCCAGGAGAGTCTTAATAAACACTCTTAAAGAGTGTCCAGAAAATCCATGGGATCTGGCTGGAATTTCCTCAAGGAAAAGAAGAAAAATACCAGTTCCTCACAAGAACACCATTCTGATTATCTCAATGTTATACTTGTTCAAAGAAACTTTATTACAGAGACAAATCCCACCTACCCTTCCTTGGGGCTGGTTTGCTACTTTGCTGGGGACTAGTCCAGATTTCTTTCTGGTCAGAGGGAGTTTTCTTAGAGTCCAGGGCATGATAAGCTAGGGACTCAGAATCTCAGTCCTGCCATGTCCCATTGTCACAGCTCTGAAGTTTGTGCTTTATCATTCTCATTAGTTCAAGGAGTTGAGCTATTTGTCATTTTTCTAACATTAAAACTTAGGCGTGAAGATCTCTATTTACATCTCTAGTTTTTAAATGAGTCTCTGGGCCATCAGCTTCTGTGTGACCTGGGTACTTATTATAAATGCAAATTCTCAGATTGATTGCACAAGAAAACCTGGGGCTGAGAACCACCATCCCGCGCTTCAATAGGCCCACTAGTTGATTCCGATACATGCTAAAGTTTGAGTACTGTGGAAGATCAGCAGAACCTCATTTTGTGATGCTACATTACAATGTCAATATTTTTAAATGTTTTTTGCACTTTTTAATACTGGGGAGTATTGCTCGGCACAGTACACAGCTCTGTTCCATAGGATTCCTTTCTCATTTTGGGTGATGTTATTAAAACACCCACTTGGCTTCCTTGAGAAAGAAAAAAAAAAAATCTTTATTATTTTACAGTCAGGGGGTCCATGTACAGATTTGTTACATGAATATATTGCATAATGCTGGGATTTGGGCTTCCTATTGAACCCATCATCAAAATCGTGAACCTAGTACCCAATGGGTAGTTTTTCAATCCTTACGCCCCTTCCTCCCTCTCCCCTTTTGGAGTCCCCAGGGTCTATTATTTCCATCTTTATGTCCACGTGTACCCATTGTTTTAGCTCCTACTTACAAGTGAGAACATGTGGTATTTGATTTCTGTCTCTGCATTAATTCACTTAGGATAATGGCCTCCAGTTGCATCCATGTTGCTGCAAAGAACATGATTTCATGGTTTTTCTGGCTGCATAGCATTCCATGGCGTAGATGTAACACATTTTCTTTATCCAATCCACTGTTTATGGGCACTTAGACTGATTTCATGACTTTGCTATTGTGAGTAGTGTTGAGTATATAATTTCGGAAACAGTGCTGAAGCAGAGGTGAACCTCTGTCCATCTGAATTCCAGCTGAGGTATTTTCTAGTGAATAAGCTGGAACCCTGACATCAGAAAGGTTTGGTTTTGAATCCTGTTTTTACCCCCTCCTGGTTGTATGATCTTCAGTAAATTGTTTCAAATTTCTAAGCCTCAGTTTCATAAATTTTGACACTGGGATAATAAGAAAAGTGCTAAGCTTATAGGATTCTTGAAAGGATTAAATACTATACTCCATGTGTAATATAAGCAAAACACTTAATTCAGTGTTTGGTGTGTAAGAAAGCTTTTAATACATGCTGATTCCTATTATTGTAACAGGGATATTTACCACACAGCTTGGGCTGGATCTCATGTGTCTTGGTCTACTTCCAGAAAAAAGAAAAATGTGCCACAGTTCTGCCATAATCGAAGAAGTCCTGATATCTAGTAGTTTATTTCTCTCCTAGGCGATGACCATCCCAGACTTCTCTAGAACCCGTGAGAATCTTCATTCAGATGTTGATCCAGTGTTTTCTCTGTAATTTTTCATTATTTTGTGATTGGGTAGAAACCAGACTCAGTGAGATGTCTGAAGCATGGGAATTGGGCAACCTTCTTGCCCTTCCCAGCAGCTGTGAGTGTTAGAATACCAGTGTCCCCTGGTAGATTCTAGAGATAGACCATCTCTAAAGATTTAGAGTTTTCTGCTCCAGATCAACAACTTCTCCAACAGTAATTATGAATACACAAACCACTTAGTTTCTCAGTCTTAAGGCATGTGAATTCGAGTTGTTATGGGGTTTTCTTCTAGAATTACAAGTACCTATTACATTATATTTGGGTTAGTAAATGGACTATTTAGGTGATTTTCTCAAGGCAAAGGGAGTATTCATTTTTGCCACATTTTGTGAGAAAAAAAATGTCCATCTTTGAAATGAGTGTTTCTCTCAGTCCCATCAAGGACAAAATATAGCATGCTAGTATAGCAGAGTAATTCAGAACAATGGCTTGAACAGACCTGTGATCAAATCCAAGCTCTGCTTCTTGCAACTTGTGTAATGGTGTGAATGCTAGTGACCCTCTGAACCTCCCTTGCATTAGCTACAAAATGAAGAGCGTGCAAAGGGCATTCCCTTCATAGGGTTGTTGTGAAGGTCATAGGAGAAATCGGGGTAAAGCATTTAACTTGGTGTTTGGTACATGGAAACACTCCAGAATTGTAGTTGTTGTATTGCACCTTTTAAGAAGCAGACACCAAGACAAAATCAGATATACAAAAAGTAATTGAGGGATATGTCTGTGACGGACTAAGGGGAGACCTCAATGTTGATCTGAACCCTGAGAAAGGAGTGGGGGATGAAGGATTGGGCAGGGAAACTTTCAGACTGCAGCATAGTTCTAAGAAAGTTTTGGCTAGGCTAATGGACAGTCTTCAAGCCAAAGCTGTCCTTTAGAGAGGTGCTTCATTCCACAGGAATGGGCCAGGGCTTATACTCTGCAGTTTTTAGTAATTGCCAGGAGCAGCCACGAGAAGGATGGCCTTGACACAAATGTGCTGGAAGATCCAAAAGGGTGGCACCTGGGGCTGCAGGTCAACTCTGCTTCCCACGGGATGAGAGCTGAGCAGTTTACATGAATGGCCATTAGACTTGTTTTCATTGTTTTGTAGGATAACGTAGAGTTACCTCAAATAATTGTGCGGACTGAGCACTGCACAAGAGTAGTGGTCAAGGGGAGAAAGAGTCCTGAAATCCAACTGCTGCTCCAGTTGCTAAGCTGTGCATCTATGAAGCAGGTACCCTTGGAGGAGACACATTTGTCTGACTGATGCAAAGGTGCAACTGAGCAGGGTTCCCTGACCAAGGCACCTTATGCTACATTAAAACACACAGCCTTTAAGGAAAATAGTATAAATATGCACGCGGGCATACATGAGCCTTGAATAGTGAGTCGGAGGGGGCACTCCAGTAAGAATCCACTGGGAACTGACACTGTAAACTAGGAGGACCATTAACATAGTGTTAACTCACTCTGGAGGAAGAGGCAGGATCTGGAGAATCCCTTATGACCAAAAATGTGAGTTTTGGTAATTAATCATTTGAATATAAGAGTATCTTTTCTATTGAAAGCAGTCAAACTCATCACCTAGTGAGAAAGGTGAAGTTCTAAAGACTTCATTTATCTCAGTTCCTTTGTACTCAGCAGTGTCTGTACAAATTGCCTATAAAGTGAAATGCATGGGGGAAGAGGCACAGACAAGGTTTCCAAGGAAAGCTTTGTTTTAAATCTAGGCATAATTCTCCATTTATTATCAGAGGGAATTATATCAAATATTCCTGTGCTGGAAACAATGATTAAAAGCACCTTTTCATTTGATTCTAAAAAAACCAAAAAGTGTAAGCTGTTAACAAAAAAATGACTAGTGCCAGGTTGCCCAACCCTCATGAAATGAATAGCTCAGAGTGTGGCAGAGTAATTCTGGGTACCCAATGGGGATTTGTGTGTCACAGGCAACAAGAGCAGGTTGGTCTGTGATGTGTTCAAGCCATGGTTATGAATTAGTTAACAGTCTACATAATCTTCATGTGCTGCTGCTAAGATTCCAGGTATTTTAAATCTAAATGAAGGCACTTTGCTTATCCTGTGTAAATGGAACTTACAAACAGAACTGCAATTTCATTTAATAGCCATAAACCATTACTCTAATGGTTTGACAAATACCTATGAGGATAGACTGCAATATTTCATCCAAGAAAAGACTGAATATTAAATAAATGTAACCTCCCAATGGGTTCTACTTTAACCCCCTACTAATTTTGGAGGGTGGATTTAAAAGCTGAGAGCGTTTTAGAGTAAATGTTAGGGATATATGCAGCAGGTTCTCTGGTACAGATTAGCACTTTATCCCAGTAATCACAAATCCTTTTTTCATCTTCCATTATCACTTCAATCTCATCATTGTAAAGTGCAGAACTTAACTCAGAAGTTGGGAACACCATTGCTTCACATCTGACATCCTGCTGAGGGATTTCAGCAATTAACTAATGTCTCTGTTCTCTGCTCATGATTATTATTTTTTTGAAAAACAAAACACTAAACATTTAATGATCTCATTTAGGTTGACATCAATAAAGTCAAAAGTGCATACCTGAGTAAAATGGAAAAACGAATCAATCACCTTTCCCTAGTTAGAGACTATGTCAAAGGCATCATCTCTAGATTCAAAGAACACAGTGTCATCAAGAGACTTTCAAATAAGAGGGCTCATAAGTTAGAAAATTAGAATGTCTAGAACCAAAAAAATGGTTTTTATAATTATCTTATTTAATTAAAGATACTTTTGATGTTGGTTGATTATAGAGAGGGAGGAAATCGGACAACGCCCCAAGGACAGATGGGTATAAAGAAAAAATTAATAAGAAAATGGACAGTTTTCATGCTGAGTATAACAAAAATTCAGTTTCACTTGATTCATAAACTTTTCTTTCCTGAAGACATATCACTTATATGCATCACAGATGAACATTTATTCCAATGATTGGCAGGAAGAGCTATAAGAGGGACCCACAGAATTGATCATGTTGGTATTAACCCAAATAAGATACCAACAGCTACAAACCCTTTAATTATAAGTGGCATTTAAAAAGTGTGAAACTGCTTTTAATGGTTGCTTTTATTCTGCAGTTTTGTTTTGTACTTGACAAGAGACAAGATGTGCTGAAAGCTTCTGATTACCCAATAACAATTACCAGAAAACCAATCAAAAGGCAATTTTGATTTTTAGAAAAGTCTGACTTATCAATATAGCCAATAGAATTTTTCTTCTTTTTTTAACTAATTGGATGGTGATTTTTGAAAAAAAATTATTCCACAGAAACAGATTTTACTAATAAAATGGACCAATAAGCCAGACCAGGGACGTTTCTTTCACTGTTGTAAAAATTGTCCCTGTCATGACACCTGTCACTACTTATTTCCTATGAGTTTCCTTGGTGTCCAGATTTTCTTATATTTAGTCACTGCACCTGCAGCATATCCAGAAACTACTGTGAGGAGACCCTTTTTTGACAACAAAGCAGGTATAGGGTGCAGCACTGCATTCTGATAAAATAAAATCCCTATGAATTTTCTAAACAGCATAATGTTTCTTCAAATGACAGGTAAAGGATACAAATACAGATAATGAACTAATTTGAGGCATAAATTAGTCCCCTTCGTGGCATGATGGGGATTTAAAGGAGAAAAGAGTGACTGAAACATGAGCCTCCATCCTTCTCTCACCTTCCTTACCGCCTACCAATCCACCCTGGCATATCTAATTTGTCTGCAGATGCAACAGCAGCCACCACCCAGAGACCGCGTGTGTGTGTGTGTGTGTGTGTGTAACCCTGGCGTTCAGTGTTCTCCTTCAGAGAGCTTTAGGTTCCAGTGCACATGTACACACCACACACACACACACACACACACACACACACACACACAGAGAGAGAGAGAGACGTGGAAGTGGGTGTTTCAGATAAAGAGAGTTTCCTTCCATTTTTGGAATGGACTAGCTATAGACAAATCCCATTTTTATCACTGTATTCATAGGTATAATTCCTAATGACTAGTATTTCAAGAGAGGTCCATGTGATACCTGAAAGTTGAACTCACTCTGTATTAGGGACAAAAAAAAAAGAGAAAAAAAGAAAAAAAAAAAGAAAGCAGCAGTCTTCTGCTATTTTGAAACTTGCTTTTCACTGGAAAGATGCTGAAGGCAGAAGTGTACAATTGCTTGCCTTTCAATATTCCATTTGCAAGAACATCTTTTCATTGATCTCTGTCTATATGTCCTGAAAGTGTGTGCTGTTAATTTGTTTATTGAGGTATAGATCACACAGTGTTGCCAACACTTACGCCTCCCATTAACGTTCTTTGTAATGGTTTATTTTGACTTCTTTTGCAGCAAACACACATCTGCTATTGTAGATAGAACTCTATACAAATCCAAACAAAACAGAACAAAAAAGCCAGTGCCAGTGGATGCTGAAGTTCAAGTATCTTTGATGGTAGTTTATTTTACTGTGGAAATATATTTTATTCTGCTGTGTATGGGTGCTTGAGTAATCACCCAAAGTTAGTTTCATAAACAACTTCATGGTGACAAATTCTTATTCCATGTATTGAACTAAAAAAAATTTAAATTTTCACATGTTATGTCTTGTTAAATTTTAAAATGTGAGAGATTTTCAAATCACAACTCTTCCCAAATTATTCGAGTATAACAACAGTTTTGATAAATCAAGGCTTTTTTTTCAATTTTTTTAATGCTTCTATTTTTGAGCAAGTACTTCCTACATGCTGGCAGCTCTCATGCTAGAAAATTTATTAACATTGCTGCATTTCACCCTCTCAACAGGCCAGCCAGATACATATTTTCCCCATTTCACAGATGTAACCAAGGTTCAGAGAATTTTAATGAGTCACCCTTTGTCAGAACAGATTATAATGCCTACCCATTGGTTCAATATTTGTTCAGAAGAGTTCTGAATGTTTCAAGTCAAAGAAGGTCATGATTTAAAATCTCTCTGGGCTGATAAAATAGGCATTACACTAAGGGTTTATATTACTATTTCCAGGGCACTAGAAATTCTTATGCATGAAGTGTTATTTTCTGACATTACATAGCTTGATTTATTTTTATGGTAAGCCTATTGTAGAGTTTGATACATATTTAAACAAGAAAAAGGAAATTAAATCTTAAAAGATCATTTATATGAGATTAAAGAGGCTTTCTTAAATACACATATGTGGATAAGGGAAATGTTAACTAAACTGCATTTCATATCTGAGTCAGATTCCCTTCCTGCTCTTTTCTGTCTGAAAAGTTCTTCAATCACCATTTTTTCACTGAGAGAAAAGGCTCAGCCTTTCCAGTGGGCCCTGAAACACTGCTGCTATTAGGCTAGGGACCAGTTAATTTATTTAAAGATGTCCAAGGAAGGTCTTGATGTTTAAGAGCTTCAGAGGTAATTGATGGATACGGGTACATTTCAAAGACATTATTTTTTCTGTTTGAAATAATTTCCGTTTGAAATAAACTTAACAAACGTCAAGATTTAAAATACCAGAATAATAGAAGTCAGCAAAGAGAAACAAGAGAGCAAGAGAAGAACTAAGAAAATGCATCTGGAAGATGTCCAATATTCTAGAGATTATTTTATTATTTTAGAAACAATCTGTATACTGTATTATCACAGTTAAAACAATAATTGATACTGACACAATGAGTAGAGAATTTTACTCTTTATAACTTACTATAGGTTTCCCATAAGGAAACATTACATAATGTGTGTGTGTGTGTGTGTGTGTGTGTGTGTGTGTGTGTGTATCTGAATATTGGTGTGTGGTCAAGGGAGCTTTCTGCATTTCTATAACTACTGATAAAACAGTGTCATCTGAACATAAGGCAGACTCCCCTTTTCTTAGACATTGATTTTCCTACGTATCAACTGGGTCATTCTGAGTACTCAACTGTTAATACTAGAGGTGAAAGAAAGAACCCAAGAATTGAGATATACAGATATCAATCCAGATGCAAGAAGAAACACATGAAAATAAGAGGGAACCATCCAGGACTATGTTTTTCATGGTGAAAGCAAATTGAAGGCCTTCTCTTGTATTCCTTTCCTTTTCCCTTCCCTTCCCTTTCATATTAGTGCCCTTTTTGGATTCTACCCTTTATAGATCTATGTTTATAAGGGCTAAGATGTTATTATGAAATTTTGCCATTATATACTTTTGGATAAGTAAGTGATGTTCGAGTTCTGGCTCTGATGCTATAGTAGACAAGATATTTAAAAAAATCCAGAGTTACAATGGCCATATTACTCTGCATTTTATTCATTCATTTATTCAAACTCCATTTATTGATGTTTACTATGTGCCTTGTTCTAAGGTGCACTTTAAAATTGTGATGAGCAATATGATAGCCACTAGACATATGTGGCTATTTAAATTTAAAATAATTAAATATAACTAAAATATACAATTTAGGTATTCAATCACACCAGTTGCTTTTTAAGCATTAGCCACTGAGACTAGTGGCTACTATAACAGCACGGATATAGAATATTTCCTGCATGGCAGAAAGTTCTTTTTTTTAGGTGTTTAATAAATATTTATCAAATAAGTGAATCTTAGTTAACATATACTGAAGCCCTGGGAGGTAGGAACTAATTATTTTATTATTACCCAACGGATACCCATTCATTACCAAGAAATCAGAAAAACGTAGATTTACAAAAGGAGAAAATACTAATCACCTCTAATTCTACTACCCATAGATCATTTCAGTTAACAGTTAGCATGTATATACAGAAGTCCAAGTACATTTATTTATTTATTTATTTATTTATTTATTTATTTATTTTTCTTTCCAACTTTTGTTTTGGGTTCAGGGTTGGGGGGTACACGTGCAAGTTTGTTACATGCGTAGATTGTGTGTTGCAAGGGTTTGGTGTACAGATGATTTCATTGACCAGATAATAAGCACAGTACCTGAGAGGTAGTTTTGAGGTCCTCACCCTTCTTTCATGCTCCACCCTCAAATAAGCCCTCGTGTCTATTTTTCCCTTCTTTACGTCCATGTGTTTAGTTCCCACTAAAGTGAGAACATGCAGTATTTGGTTTTCTGTTCCTATTGCAGAAAGTTCTATTGGGCCATAGAATTCTAAAAATTTAATGGTGAATAAGAAAACCTGGCCCTTACCCTAAATTATAGTGATAGACGGAGACTTTTTTTTTTTTTTCAAAGACGAGGCATGAATACTGTGCTCTCTCCCGTAATAAGAAGGAAACAGATAAATGCTGGAGAAAGAGAATAATGTGTTGGACGGGAAAACCTTTCTTAGGCAATATTTAAGGTAAGAAATGAAAAAGAAGGAGCTGGCTATGCAAAGGGTGTTATTCCACCAGGCCACAGTTATGAAAAACCATGCCCTTTTTTCTGATCACTGTTCTCTGCTACTTTTCTCTATTGACTTTCTTGAAGAACTGGATCTAATTAATAGTGAGGCTCCAACTATGAGACCTCATCTGAAATCTGAATTCTGAACTTCAGGTTTCAGGTCTAAGGCATGTCATCAGTTTTGAGCTGTATCTTCCAGACTCCAAAGTCCGTCCTCCTCTTTAGCACATTTAGGGCCAGTAAGGAACTGTATCATCTCCCTGTATTCCCATGAGTGAGTGACCCAAACATATTGACCCTTGAAAAATATTTGTTGAATAAGACAGCAGAGGCCCTAGATACTCCTCCATCAGCTTGGATGTAACACCCACAAATAAACACAACCAGCCTCCTAGAAAGTCATCACAACCTCCCACATTACTTATTTCCAGGGTACCCACATTCTCGCAGTGTCAAAGGATTAAAACATCAAAGTCTTGCTTGACTTTCCCCCTCATACTCTCTAATTGGCCATTAAGTCTATTTATCCTTTCTTTTCTCTCTGCCACCACTCAGTCTATTTCTGATCACCTCATGCCACCTAATGTCTTAGTTCCCAGACTCTCTTCCAGTTCTGCATTCAAGATCCCTGCAAACAAATCTGAGATGGCTTCTCTTCCTCCTACTCAGCTTGACATTCAAAGCTTCCCAAATCTGCTTTACTTTTCCCTTGCTGACCACATCTCCCTCCTGCCTGTCCATCCTGTCACCTGATTGCCTCCTTATCTCACTTTCTCATAACAGATACCATGGTCGATTCCAATTTGTTTTTACTAGCAAAATTCCTTACACATAGAAGCCATTCATTCATATAATCAATATTTATTGAATGCCTACTGTGTTTAAGCACTGTGCTAGAAGCTAGAAACATATAGTGAACCAGACAGACACAGTATCTGCTCCCAAGAACTTGATCCATTCCCTTCCCTTGCTAGTTTCAATCTTATTCAGAGGATTAGGTCTATTTACCTTCATGAGGTCTTCACTTCCTTTGCTTCCCTAATCACAGTGGACAACCTTCCTCCAAATTTCCTCAGCATTTACTGTTCTTATTTCATATTTTGACATTTGGTTCATTCAGTCAACAGACTTTGTATAAAGTACTCTCACTACATGCCAGAGACTGCTATTTTATTTGATGAATATAACCTTGTAAAATGCATAATTTATTTGAACCACTTACATATACACATAACTGACAATAGTAACAAGTGGTGGCTGTATAACTCAGTGGATATTAAGTACCTGCCACCTCAGTGCCTGTGTACCATGAACCCTCTCTACATAGTTTGTATTTTGGCACTGCCCATGGACACACCGTTGGCAGCAGAGTGAAGACATGAACTGTGTCAATCTGACTTTAAAGTCCAACCTCCTCTTTAACATAGTCAGGGATCATACTCTCTCTCTGTATTCCCCTAAGTACCTAAAACTCATTGACACTTGAGAAATATTTGTTGGATAAAAGAATTCAGTCATGTCTTCATAGTATCATGGTCCAAACATCAAATGCACCTTTTCTGAGCATGGAAGAAGCAAATAGTTTCCAGAAGGTGCAGTATCATTATAATAAGTGGAGATTTGCTGGGACAGCCACTTCTTACTCTCAATATATAAATATGGGAATGAGACACTTAAAAAATAACATATTCATTTCCTATTGTAGACCATCTGAATAGGTGAGATCTTATTATAAATAATAATAAATTTAGAGATCCTTCTGGGCTGAGGTCTGCTCAAAAGGGTAGAGTCAAGAGGTGGAACTCAAACAATCTAAGAGTTTAAAAAGCCTTTTTTGTTTGCTTTGAATGTAACATTTCACAAAGATTCTTTTGTTCAATGAAACAAATATATAAAGAGCACCTATTGAAAATACACACACACACACACACACACACACACACACACACACATGCAAACACATTCCTCTAGGCACTGTGAGAGGAATCAAAGCAAAAAGGAAGAATTATCCACTGGCATTATAGAAAAAAGAGTTACAGACAAAAATGCTTCTAATAATATAAGATCTGATGTAATTGAGCTCTAATGGAAGTACAAAGGTGATGAGAGGGTATTGTAGAGTGAGAAGTTAATTTTAGCTGAAGAAAGCATGAATGACTTAATGGACAAGATAGGATTTTAAGTGAGCATTAAATATAGCTAACTATTGAAGGTAAACATTACATGAAAAGGTATGTCAGGTAGAGAAAACAGCCAGAATAAAAGCTGGAACAATAGAGTTCAGGAAAGAAACAAAGTGCTTTGGAAAACACGCCTACAAAGGTCAAGAGAGGATCCACGGAGGAAGGGACTGGATTTCAGAGCCAGTAGATGGGCTCATGCTTTTTTGGAGAGGGTGAGGTAGCTCCCTGCCTGTACTTTGAAATTGAAGAGCTAAAACCCAAAAGGATGTAAGATGGGATAATGCTGATGGAGGATGAAGGCACAGTGTTCTTTGCGTTTAGGGGATAGAAAATCTTTGAATCCTCCCTAGTAACCAGGTTAAAGCATGGAGGGCCAAGCTCCTAGGATAGCAGGGTATTTGGTGTGCTCCTAGCATGCTTTATCATTATTGTTGTTAGTATTAAACTGTGACAAGTATTTTCCAAAGTAATTTATCGTTTTCTTTCAATTTAAACTTTCCCATTATTTTCTGCATTTCCTTCTAGCACTCATAAAACTGTGAAAGATGGGCTTTATTGTATTAGTTCATATTTTAATTGCATTTTATACTTTCTAAATGACTTACAACCACTAATACTTTGTGATGAATAAGTAGTCATTTGTAACCACTATTTATTTTCAGCAACGCATGACAAAATCAGAGTGTGGAGATATTTTTGCATTAAACCAAAAGGTACTTTCACACAGAAACCTCCTTATGAAAGCAAAGCAACAAGATGCCAGAATGCAAACCAAGTTTTCTCTCTGTTAAGAAGTTAAGGGGGGGCGGAGCAAGATGGCCGAATAGGAACAGCTTCAGTCTCCATCTCCCAGCGCGAGCGACACAGAAGACCGG
>NC_045434.1:125847903-125923143 GCF_002776525.5 Piliocolobus tephrosceles | reverse complement strand
AAAAAAAAAAAGAAGTTAAGGATATGACAAGTGCTTGGTTGCCTCTTCCACTAACCAGCTCTTCGACCAGGACCATGTGAAAAAGAGAAGAATTGGTCTCATTGCTCTTTAAGATCTCACTTTTCTCTAAAATGGGTTCCTAGAATATATAAAAACACTCAAGGTTTGAAATTTCATTTTATATCATAATACCACATATTTTCTTACTTGATGTAGTGTTTTTGCCTAACGCTTGTCTTATATTAACTTTATTGAAAGATGCTTACAAAATGTAGTAGCAGCAGCACCTCATGTTTCAAGGCAGAGAAATGTAAATGTTTGAGGTGTAGTGTAAAAGTCAACATAAACTTGACTTAAACTTCTTACAATAAAGTAAAACCATTGACTCAATAAAACCCCAGTTTGTGTCTCTAATCCACCACTTAACTAGCTTTGCAACTTGGGCAAGATGCAAAACCTTCCTAGAGCTATTTCTTCATCTATAAAATGGGGATAATAGGCCAGGTACGGTGTCTTACGCCTGTAATCCTAGCACTTTGAGAGGCTGAGGAGGGCGAATCACTTGAGGTCGAGATTCAAGACTAGCCTGACTGACATGGAGAAACCCTGTCTCTACGAAAAATACAAAATGAACCAGGCGCCGTGGCTCCTGTCTGTAATCCCAGCTACTCAGGAGACTGACACAGGAGAATCCCTTGAACCCAGGAGGCAGAGGTTGTGGTAAACCACGATGGCGCCATTGCTCTCCAGCCTGGGCAACAAGAGTAAAACTTAATCTCAAAAAAAAAAAAAAAAAAAAAAAAAAAAAAAATTGGGGCTAATAATAAGTGTGAAGTGTAAAGATTTATTAAATTAATTGAAATGAAATATGCAAAGTAAGCACAGTATTTTCATTTGTGCAAAGTAAGCACAGTATATTTCATTTTCAAAGTAAGCACAGGTAGTAAGAATTCTACTACTACCTGCTATCCTATAAAAATGAATTAGGCATGGTCCCAGCCCTTAAGAAAAACAGCTTGGAAAGCGGGCTGGGCACGTTAACAAATTGTACAGGAAAGAAAGTGTTATTATCTTGAAAGCAGCACAGATAAAAGACTGGGAATTTAGAAGTGGCATTTGCGTGTTTTCTATTTAGTGTTTGTGCTATTGACCTTGAAACAGTGGTCTAAGGGTCTATGCTCAGACAACTTTCTATTGTTCTTGCTTCTTGTTCACAAGATGCACATGCGAAGATACTCCCTGGAACTCTAACCCCCTTCTTGAGGGTTAGAGTGTGAAAGCAACTTCTCCTTTAACTTCCCTGGAGTGTGGCTCTGCTGTATTTCAGCAGGTGGTGAGAGCAGTGGGATTTGGAAGAGTCCAGGGCATGACCTCCCAACTGTTACAAGGCCCAAAAGCTCCACCATTACAAAAGATAGTTCTTTGGAATGAGGTGTTGTTTTTCTAAGAATCTCTTCTCATCATAAAAATATGCTATTCCCTTGATAAGAAATAAAAGGCATACCATTGTTTAAGCAGCAGTTTGTGTGTTTGTGGCAGGGTGGGGGGAAGGGGAAGACTCAATATTTTAAAGTGCATGTATCACTTTGTTAAAAACATTCTAATTTCAAAAATATTAAGATGTCTGACATAAATATGCATCTAATAATTGAAGTATAGTACATTATAGCAAAGCATTCAGACATACTGCACTTATGTCAGAGTAACTCAAAAGCTCATTCGTTCATATATCCCTTCATTTAATAACTATTCGTTGAGTGTTTGGCATACAATCTTCTGGGGTATGAATGAGGTGGCTTAAGACATGGTTTATGCAAACCAGAGCTGTGAATTTAGATGGAGATGTGCACTGACAATGTGGTGAGGTCAGTGTTGATGAAGACAGTTCTCAGGGCCTGCTACAACACCAAGGATGTGGCGATTAATTAACTAGGGAGGACTTTGGGAATATTTGGAGAAAAAAACGGTTATTGAAAGATCAGTGAGGAATCCTTGTCACACTTTCATCTGTTCAGAGTAAAAACAAGCAATGAAAACTAGGACTGCAGCCCTGCTCTGGGAATCGTATGTGGTGGGCTCATTTCCAAAATCTGGCTGCCATCATGCTCATTTCAATCATTCTGACTACAAAGCTTTGCTCTTGTGCCCATGCCTACTTTCTTCTCTTTCAGCTCTCAATGTTTAGACTCTCCTTTTCAGACACCATTTGGGAACCACTGTTCCCTGGTTCAACCTCAGCTTTTCCTTGTAGTAACCTTTCTGGCCTTTATTTTCTAACTCCACTCACCATATCTACAGGTAGAAACCACATTTGCTTTCTGCCTTACGTTGAAGCAACCTAGAACCACTCCTCTTCCTTGTGACAGGAGAAAGCAGGAGATCTGGAACACTTCTGTTTGGAGGGCGGTGGATGGAGAAGATGGGAGGAAAGCATCCTGGGCAAAGAGAAGAACATTGTTCTTTCTCACTGGGCAGAGAGTTTCAGGAATTTATACTTTGCTTGATCTGTAATAATGCGGATGGGTATACCTGACTTACAGGATATTGTGAGATTGGAATGAAGGACAACATGTAAATATACCCAGCACATAGTAAATATTCAATAAATGTTTTTTTTTTTTTATTCCCATGCCAATTTGATAAGCAGCTTCTGTCAAAGATGTCCTGTTTGCCCCCAGGAGAAGCTGTAGGAGATTCCTTTCACAAATGTGTTCGCCAGAACATCACCTAGATAACAAGACCAATGGCAATTGAAATTACATGATGATTTTGACTTAACTCTCATCTCCTGCCTCTCTCAACATATGCATGGGCAAGGATTTAATCATGAGGGTCGTTTTGACAATCTCATGCTCCGTGGGGAGCTAGCGCATTATTCCATTGGCTAAAATCTTTTAGGACTGAGAATTCCTACTGAAAAGTCTGTGTGTGTGTGTGTCACAATCCATAGGTAGAGTACTATGGTAAAGGGTAGCCAGAAAGGGAGAGAGATTAAGGATGCTGCTGATAGCTCTCAAAATTTCTGTGTAGTTTGGGTCAGAAGTAAATAGTATGTGTGGTAGTTGGCTACTAGCTAAAGTTTCAGAATGTTTTCTTTGGGATTTTGGGAATGGCACATGTCTTCTGCTTGAATAGAAATAGCCTTAGTTCATTTTAAGTCAAAGAATCATTAAATAATAGATTGCCAGGGTCTGAGGAAGGGGCATTTGAATTCAATTAATATAACTATTGTTGATGTTGGATTCACTCTTGAGCATCCCAAACAATTGGATATTCCCTCTTGAGAAAAAATATTTCATCTTTCTAAGACTCTCAGAAAATAAGAGAATGTTTTATATTGTGTCTGATTCAGCTGACTTGATGTTTCCCTCAATTTATCTTAGATTTCCTTTCTGTAGTCATGAGAACACATCTTTGTCACCTTATATGAAAACAATGTAGTTACATAAGCTGTCAGTTTATCAACATTTTTCAAGTGGCTTTTTGGTATGGAATGGGACAGGGTATGGAAACTTTGTGCAAACTCAAAGTTAATTCACCCATTACAGCATATGTAGTATGTCTATAATAAATGAAGGATACTGATTAATTATAAAATTAGTCTCATTGCTACAGCATAATTCTGTACACATAGAACAGATTCACAAGGGACGTGGAAACTTCACGTTTGATAGAACCATCGTGAAAGACTCTGAATCAAAAACAAGTATTTGTGAGCCATTGAAATTCAGAGAATTTCAAAGTTGAGTTCACTTATTTGGCTTGTAGATTACGTAAGACCAGATTTACAATTGCCTTGCCCAAATTTGGAAGTCGCTAATTGCAACTGAATTGTATAAGCTGCTCCCTATTGACTATACGTGTCCATTTTGAATGTCTTTATCTCCAAATCTCTGTGACAGGTTAGGTACCTTTCCTAAATAATTTCCTATGCAGAATTGTGTATTAAAAACAGCTTGTCAAATTGACTAAGAGGGAAACTTGATGTTGCCTGGTCCATCTCCCTACACAGACACATTTTGACACAGGGTATTTGAGTGCTAATAATGACATTAGAAGTTGTTGGAAAAAGATCTAATTCAGCATGCAGAAGTGACTTTGCTGTCATCTCCTATTTTCTGCACAATTGACAGCAGATACTTGGGGCTGAATTTTTATTTCAGGTCAAATTTCCAAGGCATGAGGCTGTCTGTTAGGAACAGATAAGACCAAAACCAATACGAGAGCACTTGTTGGAAGTGTCAGTGGTGCTGAGAATTTGAAAGGGATGCTTCAGTTTTCTGTTTAGGACATGACATAACAACATATGTTTTAGCAGCCAGAAAAACCAACCAGCAGCTCCCTGTCATTTTTCTATGGTTCCTACTGGGAAGATTTCAGAAGAGAAGTCAGATTTCTTTGGGAGAAGAGATGATTTTTTGAAAAAACGCATAGCCTCTTTTGTCATATTGTTTTCCCCTAGCCAATACTGCCTAGAATAATTCAGACAAATGTGACTAACCAGTATTATTTTAGCAGAAAGACCAATAAGCTCTAGTATATGACTTTTATAGCCAAAGAACAAATAGAGCTGTGTAACTATCTAATAAAAAAGTTGGAAATCAATAAAGTTGAGGGTTTATAAAATCATTCAGATGTGTTGACCCACTGAATTAAATGGGAAAACTCAGGTGTGTTTTAAAAGTTCCTTTGTAAATGTTCTGGGTTCGATTCTAGATAATTGATATTCTCCTGGCTGACAAGCATGGGTCCTGCTCCCTTCAGCTTGAATGTGCCAAGTTAGTGTTCACCCAATCAAGCTATAGTTAGCATCACCATTTTATTGCTAAGAGCAATTGATGCCTGGATAATCTTTTGTCATTTTAGCTTTAAATTTGAACTACTTCCACAAAAGTCAAGGGTTTGTTGTATCAATGGAACAAAAGATTCAACATCAAAGTTAAAATTTTGAACATGTTCACAATCCTAAACTTGACAAAAGTCTCTTTTCTGAACAGAATTCTTTGTACACAAAGGTATCCTGTATTTCTTAGACGCCCTCTGAACTAGAATGTAAGTGTATATTTCTCTCCTCCTTTTCTGTACCTGCTTTATTTTTATTTTATTAGTATTACTATTTAAACATTTCCTGTGGCATTTGAATTAAAATTTGTCATTTTATTTTTCTCTTCAAGGAGGAGTGATTTAAAACCCAGCCATGCACATAAAGATATTATTTGATGTATTACCTTCAAACATTCGTCATCATAGATGGTTCGTTCTTTGAAATAGAACCCTTGGGGAACCCTAAATTCCAAACCTGAAACTACCTTACAGCAGACCCGATTTGTAATTTGTAACAAAAGTGAACCCTCCTGGACTCATTAATCTCAGGAGACTCATGTCTCATATTGTTCTCATTTTCCAGCAGCCTGGCCTCCGGGTTGAGCACTTTACTTCTTTTTGCATTTCTTGTATGTAGCTGGATTTCTTTGCAATATTCTACATAAACAAAAGGTTTTACATGATTGCCACAAGGTCTTTCTATGAATAGATCTCTTTCAAGAGTTTGTGAAATTGTCATTGCTTTAGTCTATATTTATTCAACTTGCATAAGGTAAAATTATAAAGCTATGGGCCTTTTTTCTTTTAAACAGGCAGCACTTTTCCTACAACGAAGTATTGCCTTTTAAAAATAGTCTCTTTGGGAAGTCTTTGGGGAGCTGTGTACCAATTCCAGCCATTCTGCCATTGCCCAGACTTTTCAGGAAACTTCTTTATTTGAATTGCCTTTTGTGCCAGGGTGCAATTTTTAAGAAAATATTTCATTATTGTTTAAATTATCAACTCATTAATTAATAGTCACTTACCATTGTTTGCCAATAACACTATTATCCTCTTCTATTAATTATCTGGTTATTAAGAATTGACTGCCAAATGACTATTCATTCCTAAACAATAAAACCTGCCATCAAAGGAAGAATGTAATCTTTTGCATAGTAAAAAGATGGAGTCCTCATCTCCAGGTGCAGTTTTGAGAAAGAACATCCCAAAAGATTTTTATCTGTGAGATCACCACCAGAGTAGGTGAATTGCCTCCCATGGGCCTTTGTAGACCTAAAACTGTGTAAATTATTTAGATAAACTTTTTTTTCATTATTCATTTAACAACATGTCTTGTATTTTATGCAAAATACAGTATTTTTTCCCTTGGCTAATAGTTTTTATTTCACTTTCCAGTGAGCACTCAGAGATATCAGGGGATTACAAGTTACCTAGTTTTCTCAGTTTCATTGCAATTGTTTTCCATAAACCAGCTGCTCCCCAGTAGGTCCAGGTGAACACACACACACACACACACACATACACACATACACACACACACACACACGTTTTCAAAAACATTCTATTTATCAAGAAACCCTTTACTGCCTTGTAAGCCGATTTCTGCATATTCGTGTTGCTGACATCTGTGTCTTCCAATTTCCATGATCCTTTCCTCTTGTGGTAGGCCTTCTCTACATATAGGGAAAGAAAGCAGCAATCATCCGGGAAATGTTTATCATTGGAGTATCCCTGTGTTCTAGGAGCTTAACATAAGCATTTGAATGATGATTCTTTATCTATCTTTTAAGGCATTCTATGAACCCTTTAAAGAAATGATAAAGACAGAACAGGCAACTCTTTTGGGAGAAAAGCAAGATGGAACAGCCTTTATTATGTGAGGTAATGGCTTACAAAGCATTCTCCAACTAGTTAACTGACTATTCTAACTAATGCATAAAGTATAACATGACCTCTATACATTTTTTTTCTTCAGGGCCTGTTGAGAGAGGAGGGGCAAATTAATTGCTCATTCTCATATGACTGTTCCCCACTAGGTACAAGGAGGAGAAAACAGCATATAGGTGACTTATAGGCATTGCCGAGTCATCTTCTAACTAAAACTCTGAAAATCTCTGGCTGTCTTAAACACTGCTGAGCCAGGGATTAAGTCAGGAGGGATTTCTTTGTGTCTCAGATTCAATACTTGTAAACACAGAAGGGATGAGCCTAGTGAGAGAAGAAGTGTAGCTGTGTAGAGAGAGGGCAAATATCCCTGGATGAATTCCTTCTGTGCTGCACACTGTCGTTGCAACTAAGAAATTTCTTTGTTTTGAGTAGAATACCAGATACCTTTACCCTAGTATTAAATCTCTGAGAAAAACAGATTTAGTTCAAGAAACTCTATTGTCCACAGAGACTGTATAAAAGCGTAAACCTTAAACAACTGATGCCATTTGTGATTTTTAACCAGCTAGAGTGGTTTTTTTCAAAAGTTAATATTTATCTTGCCATAATATTTACCTTCACATGGTAAGTGCTGCTATTTTCCCATGACTGCAATGAAGAATTCTGGTAAGATAAACTCACCTCTATAAGATAAATGTCAGATGTTTAATGAAAATCACTGCATGAGCATCTCAGGTTTACTTTGAATTTTCTGAGGGTCTGGCCCTCCAGTAAAATTTAACTCACAAAATTTTCCAAATATAAGTCCCTGTGTTCAAATCGGGGGATTACAAGAAATGAATTTTGAGAGAGCACACACCTTACAGAAGAGATGGTTGGTCTAGGGATGCAGAGATGTGAATTCTCTATGTCTTTTTGACACTTAATGGTTGAGAGATTCTCTTGGCCTCAGTTTCATCTGTAAAATGAGCAGAGTTAACTAGGTAGTCTCCAGGATTCTGTCCCCTTGTATGATTCTATAATTCTGTGTTAATATATGACCGGGCCGAAGTCCATTGTTTATCATAAATGTCATACTCCAGTATTTCAGAAATAAGACATTGGATATAACTTCAAGGATAGAAGAGATCTGAGGTATATCATTTATTGGCAGGAAATAACAAAATATTTGAGAAAATCATATGTATATATATATATATGTATATGTATGTGTGTGTGTGTATATGTATATAAAAACACTGAGTTAGAGCTTACTCTTACTTAAACTTAGGTATTTTCCTAGAAGAAGCTGAAAAGGGATGGGATGCTTGGTTGAGGTGTGACAATTTGGGTTATAATTACAGATATTTTGTTCTATTTTCCATAAGGAGCTCTGATAGACCTCTCTTGGCTCTCTTTGATGAGATATTATAGAGTTGAAATTATAGACTAGAGTGAAGATTTTCTCATCCTCACTTCAAAGGCAAACACCCCATTTTTATCTATTTAATGTATTGTGCTTCCTTGTTGTCCTAGTCTATTCAGGCTACTCTAACAAAGTATCATAGACTGGGTGGCTTAAACAACAGAACTTTATTTCTCACAGTTCTGGAGACTGGGCAGTCCAAGATTAAGGCAGCAGCAGATTTGGTGTATGGTAAGGGTTCCCTTTCTGCTGCATAGATGTCAACTTCTTGCTACATCCTCACCTGGCAAAAGGAATGAACAAGCTCCCTGGGGCATCTTTTATAGGCACAGTAAGCACATTCATAGGGACACCTGACCTTATGACTTAATCACTTCCCTAAATAACTCACCTCTTAATACTGTTGCATTCAGGTTAGGTTTTTAATATATGAATTTAGGAGTAGGGGTGGACACAAGTATTTAGAACACAGTTTTTTTCAAATCTAATTTTAAGGTAAGAGTCTGCTTCTCTAGAGAGTTTTGACATCAGCAAGATGGCAAAACCAGACTTTCTGGAGCTCCTCTTCTGTAGAAACATTAATTTGAATAACCATTCATGCATAAAAATATCTTCACAATAACTAAAAAAACCAAGTGACAAATTATAGCACCTGGCTACAGCACAGAGATAAAAACAGATGCATTGAAAAGGGTAGAGAAGATAGTTTTACATTACGTGTGTCATCTTTACCTCAACCCCAGGCAGAACAGCATAGAGATACACTCTGCTTAGGGGAAGGACAAAAAACAGGAGTGCTGAACATTACCTTAGACTACAACACTGGACCCATGCCAGTAAAACTCAGCACTGGGCAGACCTTCTCACCAGACTATAGGCCAGTACCTACAGACTGACCCGCCAGGCCCACCCCAGCACTGGGTTAGATCTTACAGCCCTAAACTCTAGGCCTGCTTGGCAGACTTTCTGCTGCAACATTTTAGGCCGATTCCAGAGATCCTAGGCTCCAGACAGGCCCTAATGTCAGGTCAATCCCATATATTTAGTCAGTAGGCCTGGCTTAGGCTCTGGACCCATGCCAGCACCAGGCCAACCCCTGCAGCCCTAGTCATGAGCAAGCCCTGTGGCCCAGGCTCCAGATCTGGTTTAGGTCTTAGACCAGCCCAGAGTCAGGTGGGCCCACTTAGTTTCAGGCTTCAGGACTCCTCCAGTGCCAGGTTAGCAACCCTGGCTTCAGTCACCAGGTCAGCACACATGAACAAGATCCAGACCTTCTCAGTGCCAACCTATTCCTGCCTCTCTGCCCTCCAGATCAGCCCCTACAGCCCCATCCTCCAGCAAACCTAGAGTCCAGGCCTGCTCCAGCAAACCCAGAGTCCATGCCTTCCCAGTAGACCCCATCACTGGGCTAGCCCCCATAGACCCAGGCCCCAGGACCACCCCTGAAGCTCTAGGCCAACACCCACATATCCAGACTTCATGCTAGTCCCTGCAGACCCAGAGTCTAGTTCCTATTGCTCCAGTCACCAGGCCAGGCCAGCAACTGTGATCCAAGGCACTAGACCAGCCTTCTTCTGTATGCAGGCTTCATGCCTGCCCTAGGCTCAGGATAGTCCCAGTGGCCCCAGGATTCAGTGGTCCCAGGGTCCAGGACCAACTCAGTAGATCCCAGTGTTAGGCTAGCCTTTAAGGACAGAGGCCCCAGGCCTACCCAGTGGACCCAGGTGCCAGGTCCATCCCAGTGCTAGATCAGCTCTTATAGACTCAAGCTTCAGATTGGCTCCACAAATACAGTCTCTAGGCCCACTTATTTTTTTTTTTTTAGACAGAGCCTCACTCTGTGGCATAAGCTAGAGTGCAGTGGCATGATCTCAGCTCACTGCAGCCTCTGCCTTCTGGGTTCAAGGGATTCTTGTGTCTTAGCCACCCAGGTAGTTGGAATTACAGGCACATGCCACCACACCCAGCTAAGTTTTGAATTTTCAGTAAAAATGGGGTTTCACCATGTTGGCTAGGCTGGTCTTGAACTCCTGGCCTCAAATGATTTGCCTTCCTCTGCCTCCCAAAGTGTTGCAATTGCAGGCTTCTGCCACTGCGCCTGGCCTCTACTCTTATAAACCCAGGCTCTAGACCCACCTCTGTGGACCCAATCAATAGGTCCATCCGAGTGGATCAAGGCTCCAGGTCCAATACTGCAAACCTAGGTGCCAGGCCTACCTACCTGCTCACCCAGACACCAAGTCAGCCTACTCAAGGACTCCAGCAGCAAGCCTGCCTATAGATTACATCAGACAGACTGCCTAGAATTTTTAGACAGGCTTACTGGTAAAGCACTTTACCAGTAAAACAAATAAAGCCAGTCTACAAAGACTTCTTGAATATGTCCCCACTTCTTTAAATGTGCAAACACTAACATCTGGTCACAAGGATCAAGAACAGTCAGGGAAACATGATACCACCAAAGGAACAATATAAAGCACCAGTAACAGATCCTAAAGAAATGGAGATTTGTGAATTGCCTGACAAAAAAAAATTTTAAACTAATTGTCTTAAGGAAGCTCAGTTAACTTCCAGAAAATGCAGAGGAACAATTTGGCAAAATCAGGTAATCAATAAACATCTAAAATTAGAAATTTAACATAGAAATCATAAAAAATTGAACAAAAATTCTAGAGTGGAAAAATACAATGAATGAAATTAAAAATACAATAGAATGTCAACAGAATTGATCAAACAGAAGAAAATCTGTAAACTTGAAGACAGGCTGCTTGAAAGTCCACAGTCAGTGGAGGAAAGACAAAGAATAAAGAGAGCTTTCAGGACATATGAGACAGCATCAAAAGAGCAAATATTTTAATTATAGGTATACAAGAAAAAGAAGATAAAGATTAAAAACTGGAAGACTTTTTTAAAGAAAAAGTAGCAGAAAAATTTTCATATCTGGGGAATAATATAAATATCCAGGTAGAGGAAGTTCTAAGGTCTCTAATTGGATTCAATCCAAATGAGACTACACAAAGATATACTATAATCAAATTGTCAAAAATAAAAAAAACAAAGCAATAATCCTGAAAGTATAGGTTGGTGCAAAGTACAGGTTTGACTTGTACTTTGGCAAACCCTTGTACAATGGCAAAACCCACAATTACTTTTGCACCAAACTAATAGTAAGAGAAAAGAAGTATATCACATATAAGGGAGTTCCAATAAGGCTAGTAGTGGTCTTCTCAGTACAAACCTTATAGGCAAGGAGGGAGTGGGATGATATATTCAAAGTAGTGAAGAAAAAATACTGCCAAGCAAGAATAATGTGTCTAGCAAAACTGTCCTTCGGAAATGAAGAAGTGATAAAAAGTTTTCCAGACAAACAAAAGCTGAAGGAGTTTATCACAGCCAAATTTGTCTTACAAAAAAATGCTAAAAGTATTTCTTCAAGCTGAAAGGAAAAAACGCTAATTAGTAGCACAAAAACATGAAAGTATAAAACTTATTGGTAAAAGCAAGTACATAGCCTATAAAACACATTGATAAAAGTAAGTATGCAGTCAAATTCAGCATAATCTAATACTGTAGAGGTAGTTTATAGATTACTTATATTTTCAGCACAAAGGTTAAATAACAAAACTATTAAAAACAATAACACATATTAATTTATTAATGGATACACACTATAAAAAGATGCAAATTGTGGCATTGAAAAGAGAATGCAAGAGTAGATGTGGAGTAAAAATGTTGATTTTTACTTGCTTAAAGTTAAGTTTTTGTCAGATAATAATAGTGCGTATATTTTATGTAAGCTTTATGCAAACCTCAAAGCAAAAGTCTATAGTGGATACACAAAAGACAAACAGTAAGAGCTAGAGAATAACACTTTATAAATCACCTATTACAAAGGAAGACATAAGAGAGGAAGAAAGGAATAAAGGAGCTACAAAAAATAAAAATAAACAGAAAACCAGAAAATAATTCACAAAATGGCAGTAGTAAGTCCTAAGCTATTAATAATTTATTTGATTGTAAATGGGTTAAATTCTCAAATCAAAAGCATTAGAGTGGCTAAAGGAATTAAAAAAAGAAGACTGTATGCTGTCTACAAGAGACTCATTTCACTTTTAAGAATATATATACATGGAAAGTAAAGAGATATAAATGGATAATCCACACAAATGGAAACCAAAAGAGAGGAGAGTACTAAGTATATCAGACAAAATTGACTTTAAATCAAAAGCTGTAAGACAAAGAAGGTCATGATATCACAACAAAGGGCTCAATTCATCAAGAGGATATAACAATTGTAAATAAATTTTCAGCCAATATTGGAGCACCTAAATATATGAAGGAAACATTAATAGATCTGGAAAGAGACATAGACTGGAATACAGTATCCATATCTTGGCTATTGTGAATGAACATGAGAGTGCAGATATCTTTTCTGCATACTGATTTCAATTATTTTGTATATAATACCCAGAAGTAAGATTGCTGGATCATATGTCAATCCTATTTTTAGTTATCTGAGGAACTTCTGCATTGTTTTCCTTGATGCTTGTACTAATTTATATTCCCACCAATAATGCACAACAGTTGTTTCCTTTTCTTCATACCCTTGCTAATACTTATCTTTCATCTTTTGGATAGTAGTCATTCTAATAGGTGTGATGTAATATCTCATTGTGGTTTTAATATACATTACTCTGATGCTTAGCAATGATGAGCACTTTTTCATATATCCGTTGACCATTTGTATGTCTTCTTTTGAGAAATATCTATTCAGGTTCTCTAACCATTATTTCATTGGATTCTTTGTTTTATTTGTTAGTGAGTTGTTTGAATCTCTTAAATATTTTGGATATTAACCCCTTATCAGATATATGGTTTACAAATATTTTCTTCCAATACATGGATTGTCTCTTCATTCTAATATTTTTTTCTTTTTTTTTCTTTTTGTTGTGTAGAAGACTTTTAGTTGGATGCAATTCCATGTGTTTATTTTTTACATTTGTTGACTGTGCTTTTGAGATCATATTAAAAAAAAATCTTTGCCCAGAACAATGTTTTGGAGTATTTCTCCTATGTTTTCTCCTAATAAGTCTTACAGTTTTAGGTCTTATATTTACATATTTAATTCACTTTTTTAAAGTTAATTTTTGCATATGGTATGAGAAAAGGGTCAAATTTTATTCTTTGGCAGGGGAATCTCCTGTTTTCCCAAGAAAGTTTATTGGAGAGTCTGTACTTTCCCATTGTGTGTTCTTGGCACCTTTGTTGAAAATCAATTGACTGTATGTATAGATTTATTTCTGGGCTCTCTCTTCTATTCTGTTGGTCAATATATCTGTTTTCCTGTTTACCATGCTATTTTATTTACTATGGCTTTGCAGTATATTTTTCATGTCAGGTAGTATAATGCTTCCAGTTTTGCTCTTTTTTAAAAAAATCAAGATCGCTTTGGTTGTTTAGGGTCTTTTGTGGTTCTATACAAATTTTAGGATTTTTTTTCTACTTATGTAAAAATGCCATTGGAATTTTGATAAGAATTGCATTGAATCTGTAGATCACTTTGTTTGGTACAAATATTTAAAAAAATATTAATTCTTCAAATCAATGAACACAAAATACCTTTACGTTTAGCTATCTGTTCTACTCTTTGTTTCATCAGTGTTTTATATTTTTCAGTCTACAGATCCTTCAGGTTGGTAATTAAGTTTAAATGAGGTCATAAGGATGGTGCCCTGATTCAATAAGATAAGTGCCCTTGTAAAAATAAAAATAGGCCCTGAAATACACAGTGGAAAGTTCATTCTGTGTGTGTGCGTGTGTGTATGTGTGTGCATTCACTGAGGAAAGTCTATGTGAGAATGTAGTAAGAAGGTGGCTCTATGCAAGCCAGTAAGAGCACCCTCACCAGAAACAGAATTGACCAGAACTTTGATCTTGGAGTTCCATCCTCCAGAAGTGTAAAAAAAAAAAAAGAAAACAGTTTATTTTGTGTAAGCCACCAGTCTATAGTGTTTTGTTATGATAACCCAGGCAGACTAAGTTAAGAACACAAATACATATCACATGAGGGAAATAGGTGTTTATCTTGAAATAACTTTTTAGACATACGTTTTCTCTATGGTAACTAGTTTTAATTTGCATTACTCTGATGCTTAGCAATGATAAGCATTTTTTCATATATCAGTTGGCCATTTGTGCATCTTCTTTTGAGAAATGTCTATCTCAAGAAGAACTTAAATAAAAACAAAATACAGTGTGTAACTAATTATTAGCAACCACTCTGTATGTGCACATAGTATTTACATGCTGTAGTACCCAGGACTGAGTTGGTAGGAGATGGGGCTAGGAATATGAACTCTGTAGATGTGAATAGTTATAAAAAATGATGTTATCTGTCCTGTGCAAATTAGCTTACCTACAAACTTAAACTCTGAAGAGCAGTATTATCCACACCAGCACATTGTGGAAATGCAACCAAAAAAAAAAAAAAAAAAATCAGCAATAACAAAATTGGTGAGAGGTAGATGGCAAAATCTTATTATCATTTTATAGAGGAGACAAAATGTGCAGCAGAAAGGTCAAATATCTTGTTCAAAGTGACACAGAATAGCAGAGTTGAGCCTCAGAATTATTAACTTCTGTTTTCTAATCTAGTGGACTTGAGGTTATAGAATCCAACTAGGAAGGTCAAGGTATCAGTTTTGTCATGAGACAGTTATGCTACATGGGTCGCTTCTGTTCTTTTGTCCCCTCACCTGGGAACCACTTGATGACTTTAGCCTCAGCAGTTTTCCCCATTCTGGGAAACCTGAATCTGAAACTAGACACTACATTAAACGTTAGTACGTCTGACTGACTGAATTTCAGATCTCCTGAACTCTAGGCTATTCAATATTTTTATTTAATTAGAATTTCTTCATGTTCAATCTGTGTTTTCTTTGTTGGATAATGACCTTGTGATCTCTTCAGAAGAGTATAGGGGCTTCCAGTGGGGGACACCTGGAAACCTGTTCCAAGTCTAAATATTAGTAGTTTGCAGAGCCACTGAAGGGTATGTTGGGCATGATTGGTTTCCCACACTCTGCCCTGAGCCCACAGCTTTTGAGATATTGTGTTCATGTCTAGATCATTTGAAGAAATGAATTGATAAAAAGGTGAACTGATGCCTCCTGAAAATGCTATTGTAATAATTAAGTGGCTGTCTTTTTTTTTTGGTCTCTCCAACGTTTAGGCACTATTGGCCATGCCTTCCTTCACATTCTCTCTTTCATTGGTTCAGGGATCACACATTTACTTCTGCAATAGCCACTTACTCTTTTATTCAATTCTGTCTGCTACCCACCATATGTGAAGAAATTTTTGAATTCAGGGCTTTATGAAAATTACAAAATGATATTGAGAACAACAAAACTCATATTCTCAAATCAGAACTTCATGCCATTTTTTTGCTGTCAAGTTAAATTAGGCATAAATTATACAACTAAATGAAACGGGTTTGCGGTGACATTCTGGTTTCAACTTTCAGTTCTTTCTCACTGGAAATGTGATAAGAAAATTTATCCTTTTTGACTTAGTTAATAAGTGATATTTGTTCTGGTCCAGTTTGTGATTATTTTTTTTCTATATTTTGATAATTCTTTTTGTTTGTACTTTTCTATATTGAGTTTTGTTGCCTCTTTGTTTCAATGATTTTATTACTATTTCCAGATTATTTTCTAATTCTAAGTTAGGTGATCATAAAAAGTTAGAGAACTAAATCTATCTCGGTTGTTTTCCCATATGAATTCTCTGACACTACTTGCGTGTCCCACAATTTTATTTAATTCTACACTAATAACCTAGGGTTAGAACAGATAGCACCGGTTGAGGGATTCAGTAACAGAAGACTTCCCCGACTTTAGATGTCAACTTTCCCAGGTATCCTCAAGGAACCTGAAACTTTTCTCAGTTTACTACAAATTTAGGGGTTCCCACGATCCCCTCTTAGGTTTGATAATTCACTAGAATGACACAAAACTCAGGAAACTACTATACTTATCATTTTAATATTATTACAAAGGTTACAACTCGGGAACAGCCAAATGGAAGAGATTTATAGGGCAAGGTATATGGTTGGGGTGGGGCCTAGAGATTCCATGTTTATAGTTCAGTATCTCTGAAACCCTAGTCAGTGGACCTCTAACCAATTGATATTATGGCTTTTTTTTTTTTTTTTTTTTTTGACGGAGTCTCACTCTGTTGCCCAGGCTGGAGTACAGTGGCGCACTCTCCGCTCACTGCAAGCTCTGCCTCCCGGGTTCAGGCCATTCTTCTGCCTCAGCCTCCAGAGTAGCTGGACCACAGTCGCCCGCCACCTCGCCCGGCTAATATTTTGTATTTTTAGTAGAGATGGGGTTTCACCACGTTAGCCAAGATGGTCACGATCTACTGACCCCATGATCCACCCGCCTCGGCCACCCAAAGTGCTGGAATTACAGGCGTGAGCCACCGTGCCCTGCTGATATTATGGCTTTTTAAAGGAAAACTTGTTAAGCGAGTATTGTGGTAATCTAGGTAAGAGATGATGGTGATGCATACTGGGGTGAAAGAAGTGAAGGTGAAGAGGAGTGGTTATATTCAGGGAAGGTCCAAAGCATTTCCAGACATTGAGTATGAGGGAAAAAGCAGAATCAAGAGTGACTTCAAAGTTTGTGGGCTGAGAGGTTAGAAAGATGGAGTTGCCATCAATTACAGTATGAAAAGCTGCGATTGTGCAGTTTGGGGTGGGTCGGAGGGAGTGCTCATGTGGAGGAAGATCAGAGCTCAGTTTTTAATATACTGAATCTGAGAAATTAGTAACATCCAAGTCAAGTAGATACTGACACCAGTCTGGAAATAGAGGGGAGAGATGTCTGGGCTGTAGACATACTTTTGAAACTTGATGGCAAGTTAATGTCACTTAAAACTGGGACACTGAATTAAATCACTGTATTTTTAAATATCCAAAAAGAATAGAAGTCCAGGGATTTATCCCTGTGGCAGTCCAACATTGAGAAGTCAAGAAGAAGTAAAGGAAATGCATAGGAGTCTGAAAAGCAGTGACTAGTGGAGTAGGAGGAAAACCAAGGAAGCTTTGATTTCCTTTGAAGTCAGGTGAAGAGAAATGTGTTGTGGAAAGAGTGATCACCTCTTTTAAATGTTGCTTAATAGTTCCAATAAATGAGGACCAGAATTAACCACGTGATGTAAGAATGTAAATGTCATTGGTGACAATTATAAAAGCATGTTTGGTGGAGTGGTGGGTGATTGGAGTGACTTTAAAAAAGAATGGAGAAAGAAAATTAAGAGACAAGTATTTACAGTTTTGCAAATGAATTTTGTTTGCAGAGCAGTAGTTAATGAAAGGAGTGAAGTAATATATGTCAGTTTGCTTATTTTTAAGATGGGAGAGAAAATGGGACATGACTAGTGGAAGAAATGGGATAATATAGAAGATCATGGGAAGGATTCCTACAGCATTGTCTTTGACTAGGTGAGAATGGATGGAATCTCATATATGAGTGAAAGTGTTAGCTTCAGTCAGGGGCATAGATGTTCATCAAAGTGGGAAGGCAAATTCTGGTGGGTAGAAACAAATAATGGGAATCTCCTGAACTTCTCTTATGATTGCTTTAATTTTTTAGTGAAGTAAGAGACAAGAGTCTTCAGTTGAGAATAAAGATAGTGGAAGAGACACTGTGTGTATTAGTCATGGTTCTCTAAAGGGACAGAAGTAATAGGATAGACAAATATATGAAGGGGGAGTTTATTAGGATAATTGACTCATACAATGAGAAAGTGAAATCCCACGATAGGCTGTCTGCAAGCTGAGGAGCCGGGAAGCCAGTCTGAGTTCCAAAAACTCAAAAGTAGGGAAGCCAAGAGTGCATCCTTCAGTCTGTGGCCAAAGGCCCAAGAGCCCCTGCAAATCGCTGATGTAAGTCCCAGAGTCCAAAAATTGAAAAGTTTGGAGTCTGATGTTCAAGGGCAGGAAGCATCAAGCATGGGAGAAAGATGAAGGCCAGAAAACTTAGCCAGTCTAATCCTTCCATGTTCCTCTGCCTGTTTTTATCCTAGCCATGCTGACAGCTGATTAGATGGTGTCTGCCCAAATTGAGGGTGGGTGTGCCTCTCCCAGTCTGCTGACTCAAGTATTAATCTATTTTTTGCAATACTCTCACAGACACACCCAGGAACAACACTTTGCAATCTTTAATTCAGTAAAGTTCACACCTAATATTAACCATCACACTTGGGTTTCCATAAAAAAAAGAGAAAGTGTGAAGCAGTCATCTTAAGGAGTGGATGAATAAATAAACTAGGAATACATGATAAAATTGGGTGTGTAAATTTATAATAATGATGTGATATGATACATAGCATAATATATAATATAAGGTAAAATATATATTATGATTTCCTGGCAGCATTAAGTTAAGGATCCGCTTGGATTTAATGAACTATTGGTGAGATTCATCACAGTGATTGTGGATTTTGTTCCAGCTACATTCAACTGCATCAGTACAGAAGTAGAATAGAGAGAAAATTGACTTTAACCAGGATTGTGGTTTTGTTAGGGGAATACAGCAAAGCAAATGAGAAGGAGAGTAGTCCAGGGGATTTACAAAGGACCAGGAAATTTGAAGTGAATAAGAAGCAAAGTGATGACATTAGAGGTGATAGTAATTGAAAGCTGTCAGATCGTCATAATAAGAGATAATTTTGGGGTTGGGATCTAAAGGAATGAACTAGAGAGACTGGATATGGTCAGAAGAGTGTGGACCATAAAACTGTAATTACAGAGATATTTTATTACTGGTGATGATAGGGTCTTAGGAGTGACCATAGAGAGAGTTAGGGAGGAGTATAAGAAGGATGAGATCAATGGAAGACAGAAGTCCAAAGCTCTGAACGATCAAGTTATTAGAGAGGTCATTTACATAATCACTGAAAAGAAAGGCAGAATAAGTACTGGGGTGAGTGAGTGTGAGCCAGGCACTAAAACTGCTTAGAATCGAGGAGAAATGACCCAGTTGTGGGGCTGAAGGGGAGGTCATTAGATGACAGCAATAATGATGGTAGGGTGAGACAATTTACCAAGATTAAGAGCTGAAAATTTTTTCTTTCCAGAAGAGAGAAGGAGAATGATCTGAAAGCAGGAAAAATAAAAAATAAAAGCATGGGGACGACTTACCCATGCTTTCACCCAGTGGAACAAGAGTTGTGGGAAAATAACACTGGGACTATTTGAGAGGGCCACGGCGGAAGCAATGTCCCCCAGGGAAGAGCCAAATTCTAGTTAGAGCAAGAACATGAAGAGAATGATCAGAGAACAAGTTCTGATTACTAATTGGTCTTCCTAGTGCCCTTCCCTATAGTACCCAAGTGAAAAGGCCAGCATAATCTAGACATTTACAAGGCTATCATCCAAAACATTGGATAGTTCATCTGCTATTTTGTTTGTATCCATAATACGAGATGCAAAAGAATATTTATCCTTGGGACATTTTCTTCTTTCACATTCTGGCTGAAATGGGCCATGGAAATGCTGTTTATTTAGCTAAGATTTTGACTGTGCAAATGATCTTTAACTACTTAATTGTCTTCACTAGATCAAAAGCAGTAAAAGCAATCTGCATACTGGGCTGTGACTTTATAGACTTGTATATTTGGGAGGTGTTGGTAGGGCAGAAAACTAAGGCTTATAGATTACTTATTTTACCAAGGCCAGAATAGAAATTGTGAAGGAGTAACAATCTTGTAAACCTAGAAACTTCCCGAGCTGTTGAAAATAGTTTACAAACATACAAAGCAAATGGAAAGACTAGCCTTGTAAATTGTGGGTATTTGTTTATTTTTGTTAATTTCCTTTATGACATTAAATGGCTTTCATTTTGCTAGCCAGTATTTAAAATTTTAGCTTTCTTCCAATTGATATGCCATGGGCAATAAATTATGCACAGTCCTGCTAAAAACAAACTAGATTTTTAAAAAAGCAATAATTACC
Source organism: Piliocolobus tephrosceles (assembly GCF_002776525.5). Taxonomy (NCBI): domain Eukaryota; kingdom Metazoa; phylum Chordata; class Mammalia; order Primates; family Cercopithecidae; genus Piliocolobus; species Piliocolobus tephrosceles. The sequence continues at coordinate 125,903,002 of NC_045434.1, read as the reverse complement.
AAAGACCAGAATTACAGTCAACATTTAAATGGATAATATTGGCCTACAATTCTTTGCCTGCCTCTTTTACTACTAAAATTGCAATTGGTATTTACAAACTGCAAAACTTGCTCTGAATTGTTGGCTCCAGTGCGCCAAGAACTTTGAGAAAAGAACCATACTAGAATAAGCCATACTACTCTCCTACCTTTTCCCATTCCCTGTGGTCCAGGCTTCTGATTGCTCTGTGCATGATTTCTCTCATCCTACCTCAATGTGAACATGCCAGTCTTTCATCTTTCCTCTCATTGGAACATGCCTAACTCCAGTTTGCTAATTCAACACCGTGATAATTTTCTCCCACCTCTTTCTTCCTATTTTCATTCTTAATTTTGTTGGGAAGTCCTAAATAAGGAGTGTGAAAATAAAATTGGGGTGAATTATAATGTGAAAATTGCCTTTGGATACTGGATAGCACTGGCAATTTTGCATTCTGCTCATTTTTGTGAGCTTCGTGGCAGATAACACCTCTAAAATCCTGCACTTACTCATCTAAAATAGGACCTGCTGGTTGTGGTCTGCACATCCTCCTGTTTCAGGGTACTTTTACAGTTGTAATTAGCCTACAGTTGAGTAGTTTAAAATGAGGTTGTTGGCCTTTTAGCTGTTTGCTAGATAAATGTATATATCTTTTTTGCTCATCTTTCTCTATCAGGTATAAATACATACAGGAATACAAGGTATTCTTGATATCAAAGAGTTGAGAGGACTTGTATCAATTTGGAAATGTTTATAGTGAAATACTGTGATGACAGTAGCCCACAAAAAAAAATATGAGACCCCATAAAAAGAATTACACATTTTCTCATTTTCTCTTTCTTGCTTTGGCAAGGGAATTGAGGAAGCTTTATATTTACAGGGGGATGTCTTTGCCTTTATGAACCCCAGAAAAAGATTCCTTTTGTAAGCTGAGCATGAAATATTATAGCATTTGCCCTCATGTTTCCAGTGGGAATTGTGAAGTTGTAAAGAATTTTGGAAGTATTTTAATCTCCATGAAACAAACAATCCTGTGTGTCTTCATTACATTATCCTGACATCACATGAAAACTCCAATAACTAATATAGGAGTTATGGTGACATATTACAGGATAATCAAAATTTTAGTTGTCCTGAGATTGAATAACAGTAACTACACACTAAAACTACATTTGAAGTTAGCAACAAACGCTCACTTCAGAACAAGCCTAACATGGAAACTCTAAATATAAAATCATGAACTACCTAACCTCTAGCAGGGTGTGAAACCCAACTTGGGAGACCTTTTGATAGAAAACTTCAAATAAATAGAATGCTCAGAGAACAAGAATATTCCAATCAATGAGGCAGTCTTCACTATCATTTCAAACATACCATACAATAGTGACCTTTTTTCCTTGAATTCAGTGTCCATAATAGAATCGTGGTAATTAACTGTGGTCAAGGTCTCAAGGTCATCATTTTAAACATCACTCTTCACTGGAGATACTGTAGATGTATAGTTTTTTCATCCTTTCAAAGAATACTCACATTTCTATTTAATTTGATTGCCAATGAGTTTAGGACAGCTCTGTATAGCCCAATAGTATATATAAACACTGTAGAAAACTGTACTATGTCTCCATTCCTAGCTCCCCCTCTTCCATCCTTTTTAAAGAGATCATTGCTATCTACTTATTTTCTCAGTATCTACATCAAGTACCTGAGCAATGAAATTTCTATTTACAATTAATCCAGGTTTTCATGTACATTTCTATAATGACTTTCCTTTAGATAAAAAGAGCAGATTTAATTTTAGATGGAAACTCAAAGGGAAGATGAATATAATTTTGTTAAGGTAACTTTATGTGGCTTCTTCCCATATAGGGAAATCAGTAGCGACATTACAATATTTTAGTTAATCTCTTCAGTTCTCCAAAGTTAAGGGGTAGAGAGCTACAAAATGCATAAATAAGCTTAACATTATGACTATGTCATACTATTTTCCATTTATTTTTATTTGAAGATTTAATTCACCATCTTGTATAATATTTTGGATCATAGACCAAAATTTAACAGGTGTAAGAAAAATGATGGAACCACCTGACTTCATAGAGAATAATTTTTAAATTATCAAATAATTCATTCCACTCCCTCTAGATATCTACTTTTATGCTAGGTACTATGAGAATTATTCAAGGAATATAGTTGTGGCCTTTACTCCAAAGTGCATCTGTTGAGATGTAACATGTACACATAAAACAGATGATCTGTAAGTACAGATGCCAAAAGTGTCAAAAGTAATGGTGTATATCAAATTTTTAAAAAACTTTAATGAGTCACCAGGAACTCTTGTTAAAATGCAGTGATTTGATTCTGTAGGTCAGGGATAGGGCCTGAGATTCTGCATTTCTAACAAGTTTTCAGGTAAAACGATGCTGGCCAGGGACCGCACTTTGAATCGGAAGAATACAGACCAATGTTTTTCGATAGAAATATAATTTGAGCCAGAAATCTGAACCACATATGGAACTTCAAATTTTTCTAATGGCCGTATTTTAAATAGTAAAAAGAAAAAGGTAAAATTAATTTGAGAACTATTTTGGTTTAACCAAATATAGAAAAATAGGATCATTTAACATATAATCAAAATAAAAATATTGATATATTTTCCTTTTTTTTTTCATTTTAAGTCTTCAAAATCCAGTGTAGGTTTTGTAGTTACAGAACATCTCAGTCCAGACTAGCCACAACTCAAGTGTTCAATAGCCACATGTGTCTGGTGGCTCTGGATTGGACAGAACAGATAGAGATAACATGTGCCATGGAAATGCAGATAGAAAACAGAAAATCAGAGTCAGTAGAGGAGGAAACTGCAGGGAGCTTGACATTGAAAGCTGTGTAAGGTTTGCAGAGGAGGGGCTGGAATTGACAGTAGAACAACTTCAAATGAGAAAGTATCTGTTGGGTTTTGCTTATTTAGAAATTTGGTAATAATCAGACTTCAAAACTGTGAAGAGAGGTGAACAGGATTTACATTCTAGCCAGAACCCCACTAGAACCAGATAAATTCTTACCCTGCTCCTGCCTTGAACTGTAGATAAAAAGAGTGGCATCCAATTTGTTGCCATATGAGGGATGGCAGCAATTTGTGATGTTGACCTTTAATATGCAAATAGGAGGCCCACCTAGCTTTGGACAGACAGACTCACCGATGCCCAAAGATGTCACTGAAGTCTTCTTGATATTACATGAATCTATTCAGGTAACTACCAAATCCATCAAATTCCCTTGCCATTTTTAGAGAGTATATTTTTAGAAATAAATAGGTCAGAAAGTAGAATTGATGGATTCTTGGCTCTATCTATCAATTAAGGTAATGTCATTTAAAGTGAAGGTTCTCGTGAGAATTAGAGGTCACATATGTAAGGAGCAAAGGGTCTGGCACATAACAGATGACCAGCAGGTGACCGCTTCTATGACTGTACTAATTCTTGTCAGTATCATTATCATTATGTTACCATCCTTTAAACCCCACCTCCACTGAATGGCACATTGCCTGGATGGAAGAAATATTCTCAAAGGGATAGTCAAGTACTACAGCCTTACCAGCAGCAGGCAAAGCTTTCTCTCTCTCACTCTCTCGCTCTCATTTGCTAAGTTATTGAAAATGAACCCTGTAGTCTGATTACTCTCCAGCGTGAAGATTCTTAGTTCTTCTTCCTCCCCTATAAGTTGTTTCTGGGCTCAGAGGTACACAAGCTGATCCACTGACAGACATTCTCACAGGGGTTACCATACAAGGGCAATCACTTCAAGATGAATATACTATTAATAACAGTTTTAGATTTATGGTTACTGAGCTTTTCACCAACTGTTGATTGCTACTAAAAATGTGTTATTTAAGAGAGGAAATCATTGCTAAAGATCTGCGCAGAATATTTTGTAGTCTTCTTTTCTTTAAGAATATTTGTCTTATTATAGCCACAATGATGCTGGTGTGAGACAGTTTAATGAATTTCTTCCTTTCTTAACCAAATCCTGGGATAAGTTTCTTATCTATTTTCTCCTCATCTCTACCTGGTGTGTCTTACTTTCAGATCTCCAGAACTAATGCTCCTACCTTTCCAGCTTATGCTCAGAGTGACTTACTGTTAGTATTGTTATGAGTCATTGAAGAGGAATTCAAGTTACCTATTAAGTCACAGGACTATTTGGGGGAAATAGGAATTTTATACCTCATTGAAGAGCTGAGTTACAAAAACATCACTTTATGTTTACTCCATTGAACTGCCTTAGGAAATGTCATGAGGGCACAAGAATAGGGCAATTCACGACTTTCACACAGGATGAAATTCCTTTCTTCAGCATTGTTTCTATACTGTTTCAAGCAAGCAACCAAATGTCAACTGCTGTCACCATCTCTATGGAATGTTTTAATTAACCCCTTTATTGGTGAATGATTGGTCTTTCACCCACCTTCCTGGGAAGCGTTTCTCTAATAGGTGATGAAATTGGCCATTTTGTTCATCCAGCTGTCAGAGGAGCATGCTTTGCACTGAGCCGGGTTGATTCCTTACGGGTGTGGTACAGAGCTCATCAGCAGGCTATGAGACATCATCCTCTTTATTTTTGTTGAGAAGCTTGCCCGCCTGCCTCCAGATTTCCTGCTGACACACCTTCCTATCTTTTTTAACTTTCAGGTCTTACAGGTGCCAAATTTTTATTATTGTTCTAAGTCATATTTGAATAATACAGCCATCTTAGCTGGCAGTGAAGATATTTTATATGTAAGCAACCTGTTTGTGTTTTCTGTTTTCTTGTGTTTCCATATTAGATTATATATTTAGAACTATCAGAAACAGTGTGGATTGAGGACAGCTTTAAGTGAAGAAGACAACAAGGAGAAACATCATTTTTTCCCAGTTTCTTTTCAAATAATAGAAACTATGACTCAATTAGGTGCGACTCTTTCAGACAATGTGGGGGAATAGAAAAGGATTGTAAGAGATAGCCCTGGCTGTAGGGAGTGATGGGACTGGTCAATAATTGTTGAGCATTTACTGTTGACAGAACATTGTGAAAAAGAATAAAGAAGTAAAACACAAGGCATATACAAAGATCATTTATAATTAAAATGATAAAACTCTATGTGACTACCTGTTAAATGAATGACACAAGGAATTAGAGCTGTGGTTATTTAGAATGAGGAGAAAACATTGTAGGATGGACTATGACCCAAGAAGCTATACTGGGAATAATCTTTCTAAAGTGTGAATGTGACGATGGTCAGACCACCTCAACCACAGTAACAATCTCTTCAGTGCCTGTACTTTTCAAGGCCCTACTTCTGCACACTCATCTCTTGGCCTCTCTCTCTGGAACTAGATTCTCCACTTGCACTGAAAATTAGCCTGTTCTAAAGTTCTACTTTGTGTGCTCGCAGCATTTGTTATGTCATTCTTTCTACTTGGAGCATTAACAAATTGTCTCTTGCCTGGCTAGTTCTTACTAATTCTCAGAATTTTTCTGAGACATTCCCTTGACCCAATATCTGGGTGAGATGTATCCCTGGCTTTGTGTATTTACCTTATTGTAACTGCTATAGTTCCTCATTGTTCTCCCCCACCATGAGACTCAAGGCTCTGTGAGGGATGAGGACTTCATTTTGGCAGTTTTTGTCCAGGACTGTCCTGAGGTCTAGTGGGGCCACACTTTCAATGTTCTATGGGATTCTCACAGCTGGAAAAGGAACCACTGGAGCAAGGCTGGAGGGCAAGGACATTTCCCCAGCATCCTCCCTGGCCCTGCCATGAGGACCCTGAAGCATTCCTTCTTTGTATTTTCATGCGAACTCTGTATTTTAATACCTACTTTACAAAAGAAAAGTTAAGGATAGAAATGTGTAAATGTCTAACTTGAAATGATATAGAGGGTTAGTTAGGAAGCCAGAATTGAAATCCAGGTCTCTTTGGTCCTATGTGGTCATTTGGGAAAATGCTTATTTATATATTTAAAACAACTTAATAATACTGATAGTCATAATAATCTCTAAACTTTAAGTTGGTGTAATGCTAAGCACTTTGTGTGGATTAACTATTAATTTACCCATGAATACCATAAAAAAAAGGTACCATAATTATGCTTGTCTCACAGACAAGGAAACCGAGCAAAGAATTTGGCCCAAAGTCACCCAGCTAGGAAGGGGAGTCCAGGTACATAAATCCTGCCAACCTGAAGTGAGGGCTTGGGCTCCAGAGATGGATCAATTGCTTGGACTCACAGGTCACCTGCTGGAATTCCAGTCCACTGTTCATGATTTGTATAATTTGGGTAGGTTTCTTCACATCTCTGAGAGCCGGTGTCCCCAGTTGTGGTTTTGAGAATTAAATATAAAATTCTTAGCACAGACCCTGGCATAGAGTAAGTACACAATAAATGTTTGTCATTAATGGTTTTCTTAGTTACTACTATGGTTAAAAGATTGCATTTTCACCAAAGATCAACTTTTTGTTGTCTTTTTGATATTGCACAATACCTCTTCTTGGTAGCTTTATTACTTGATAAAATTTTCACTTAAATTTGATGAAAAATGTTAAAGGAATGGGACCTGCAATAATCAATCAATAATTGAATTACATTTCAAGTAAAATTTCAGAGGCCATGAATTTTGGCCATAGAGTTAGTTGGAGGGAAATATGTTGTTTTTAATTAGAGAATGTATTAACAGGTCTACATGAAGCTTTAGAGAAAAGTCTGGACAGCAGCTGCAGGTAGAAGAAACTGAGTGAGGGCCTGTGTCTTGCTCCCTACAATTGAGTTTTTGCATATGTGTTGGTGGAATTATTCAGCTGGCTTCATCATCTTGTCTGTGGCAATTGGGGCGTTGGACTCCCCTAATTTTTTATTTGACTTAATGAGATGTGTTTTGGAATTTTCTGTTTGGTCTTAGAGCTGTGTGTACCATGTCAATACAAACCAGGTAAAGTAGAAAAGTCTCAGTTCAAAATCAACTTTTATTGAGTATAAAGATCTATAAGGGGCTGTCATAATTTCAAGTGAATTTTACATTTGTTTTAATATAGGATATTATAATTTATTACCATATTAACTGGTGAAACTCTTGAATTTATATAATGAAAAGAATATAAGACTGAGACCTGTGAGACTTTCCTCTTGTTTTTGATACTGCACAGCAGTGTAAATACTATCACCTTTCTGGATCTCAGTTATCTCGGGTATAAGATGAGTGATATCGACTAAATTAGGGGTTAGTAAACTACAGCCTATGCATCAAATCCAAACTACTACCAGTTTCATAAACATGGCAACACAGCTGCTCTCATTTGTTTATGTACCATCTATGGCTCCTTTCAACTACAACAGCAAAGTTGTAATGCAAAGCCTGAAATATTTATGATCTGCTTCTTCACAGAAACAAACGTTTGCTGAGCCCTGAATTTGATGATCTCTGAGATAATTTCTAGCTCTAAGTTTTAAACATAGCTCCCCATTTACTGGATGAGTGACCTTGGCCAAATCACATAACCTCTCTCAGTTTCTTCATCTGTAAAACAGAAAGGATAATAATAAGAATTAAAAAAAACTGCACTCTAGACTAACTAAAATAATCCATATAAAGAGCATAGAACAGTCCAAGTACATTATAGAGACACACCAACATTTAGCTATCATCATCATCATCAATAATGGTACCATCATTTTCTGTTTTGTTAAAAAATAACAAGGCCAGGCACAGTGGCTCATGCCAATAATCCCAGATTTGGGGAGGCCAAGGTAGGAAGATTGCTTGACCACAGGAGTTTCCAACCAGCCTGGGCAACATAACAAGACCCTGTCTCTAAAAAAAAAAAAAAAAAAATTGCCAGGCATGGTGGCTCATGCATGTGGTCTCAGCTACTTGGGAGGCTGGTAGGTTGAAGCTGAAGTGAGCCATGATCACACCACTGCATTCCAGCCTGGGTAACAGAGCAAGATCCTTTCGGTTGCAGAAACCAAAACCAAAACCAAAAAACACATGACACCTAAAGTGATGTGTAATCTACACAGATTTATTTTGAAATGATTTTGGGCTTGTATCCCATGGCATGTTTAAGACTGTCACCAGGAATCTCTGAGACCATTTGAGATAAAGTCACTTCCACATCCTGAGCCTTCCTCTCGCTGACAATTCTGTGCATTCCCCCAGTCTCTACAGGATGGCTGGAAAGAGGCTCTGTAGTCTATGAAAACAGAGACTTCTCTAAGCCATCATAAGACCAAGTTAAGATAGAACAAAAAACCATTCTGTGGATTTAAGCAGAAAATTGCATATTCACCAAACCTCTGCAAATCCATAGCCTCCACCCCTTGCAGACAGATATGGATGATGTTACCTGAACAGTTCAGTTGGCACTGGACTTATTCTTGGATGCATTGTATCTCATCACCCTCTACAGTTAAGGTTCATTCCCCTCATGCACAAGAAAGAGTAGAGGGATGCTTCTTGGTTTCATTTTAGTTTCTTTGACTGAACAGAGCCAAGGATCTCTTGAGTATAATCGGCTACTTAAGTCAAGAACCCAGGTGTCTGGTATTTTCTTCTGTGTGCCTGTGGTTTGTAGAGAGGCTAAGACTCCTCCAGGAGCCTCCCAGAAAACAGCTCATTGCTCCTACAGAGGAAAGCAGTATCCTACCCCAACTTCCTCCCATAACAGTGGGAACTGCTAAATGCCCATCAAAGCTCTTCTCTAGAGTCGTGTTGCATCTGCCTTAGCCTGTCTGCATCAGAGTATATACCAAAGATCCTTTCCAAACAGCAAAAAGATAATAAACTCGGATATAAATGAAGTACAATAGCTAATAGATGATTGTATGTCAGGGATGCTCATTTATGTGGCTATAAAATGAATTTTGTTATAATGAATGTCAATATTTTACACTCAAGTTTCAAGAATTCACAGTTTTGAAGTGCTTCAAACCATAGGGAATAAAATGAAAGTTACTGATAGCTTGTTTTGAGAAGAGGAAGTGGAAATTGAGATAAAGAGGCCAGACAATTGGGACTCCTGAAGGAACTGGGCTCATGTTCCTGGCTATTAGTGCCATATTCAGTTTTAATCAGACAAAATCAGTGATTCAAATGTGAGTCGAGCATTATTTGCTTAATTGCTTTTAAATTTTTTTTTTTGCTCTAGACAGTTTTAATTGATGTCATGTTGAGCTATGTTTTTTTTTTTTTTTTTTTTTTCTAGAAATATACTTATGTAGACAACTCACCATGGTGGCATAAATAAGCACAAACTCTGGATCTTTAGATATACACATATGTATAATGGACTTATGTAGAATCGTATCTCCTGCTGGTTGAATGAGCACTATAGTATTTTGCTAGATGAAGGGAGACTAGAGATAATCCACTTATGAATAAAACACGTGAGATCTACCTAGCTCTTGGTCTAATCTCTGATCTGCAATGGATGTTCCCCAATTGCCTTTCTCCTTTTTCCCTGCCACTGTGGCCAATTTGCATAATGGTAAGTGGTCAGACACTAGATCCTGAGACACTATAGTAAAAACCAAGGAAACAAATAAACAAAGAAAATAGAGGATGACTGAATACCTATTGAGTTTGAGAATAGTTTTCTTATTATTTCTGATGATAATTTTCTGACTGACAGTGTACTTTGCCCACTTACTCATTCACTCAACAAAGTTTTACTACGTCCTATTGTCATTGTTCTAATCATTGATGATACAAGGAATATGGCAGATCCATTTCTCTGTCCTCACAAATTTTATAGGTCAGGAGTAAAAGCAGACACAGAGACAGATGCTTGCTAAGTGAAGAAAGAATACTTGAGACTGAAACATGTTTTTTGTGCAAGTACTTTTCAAAAGATAGAGGGTAATATAATGTTATTTCAGTGCCTTCTTTCTCTCTCCTCCGCCCTCCCCATTACATACACAATAATTCTGTTATTTCTTTTCAATACCTGATTCTACTATAAAAGTTTATTTCTGTCGCTTCTACCGTAAGAGTTTTACTGCTTCGGCTTATAGCTTTACCTATACAAATCCCATATATTTGAGTGCATGTGTGTATGAGAGAGAGAAAGACCTCTTAGGTTGTTATATTACTTTTGATTATGACTGAGTTCCAACTCCTTTCTTAAAACAGGCTTAAATTAGAGAACAGAAAAGAGAGTGGTAATGTATACCACTGGGGGTAAGAGCTGGTGAAAAAGAGTGAAGAACTCTTCTACAGAATTTGGTCTGGGGATTTCTACTTCCCTTTACACCCTATCCTTTACTTCTTTATTCCTAGGATTTTCTCTTAAGGAATTGAGGGCCCAGATGAAATCTTTCTTCTTATCTTTCAAGTTTCATTCCTAGCATAACATGTGTATTCTGAAATGACTAGACTATTGCCTTAACCACATCGTCCACTAGGGCTTCTTCTCACATGAAAGTTTAGAAAAGCCTGTACCGTGCTGAATAAGTGTCACTGGGTTCAGCCCCTTCCCTTTCAGCGGAAGTGTCAAGGACAAATGGAAACTCAAGTATCATTCTTACATCTCTATAAAACAAATTTTGCAATAATTCATATTGCCCTTTTGTGCCATGAAACTGGCTGTACAATGTTAGCCCAAGGTTGATCCAAATAACACTTTGACTGTGGGCTGTTGTCACAGTTTCATTGACCAGATCCTACATTCAAGCTGGGTGCACCAGGCTGCTTTCTGTACACAATTGTATTCAAGAGAACAGGTCTAAAGCTCTGTGGACATGGTTGTTGACCCAGTTTTTCCCCCTAATATTCCTGTGAGAAATTCTAGAGAAGAAGTACAAATGGGTCATTGTTTCAATTTTACCCCAGTTAATTCTGTAAAGAATTGCAGTAGCAGAGAAAATTTACATTAGACTGGTAGCAGTATATTGCGGTCCAAGCATATTACTCCCGATAGGTATTATTCTGGGATGGATAACACTGTCACATTGTTTTCATTGTGTTTACTCCGAGTTACAGAGAAATCTTATGTTGTTTTTTTTTTTTTTTTTTTCTTTTTGGAGAAGCTTTCAACTGGGATGTGAGTAGCTAGTAGCTTGTCCATCATAATAACTAAGAAAATAGCATTATCCTCTTTGAGAGTGGCCTTGCCTCCACGCTATGCACATCACAGTGACAATTTTATCTCTCTATGACCTCTGGAAACTGTTATTAGAAAGTGGCTACTTTCTGCAGTCATTTTTGTACACATTACATCTAAGGGGAGATAAAGTGGAAAAATTTTTTGCTTTTGTGGATTGTGACCATTAATACCTGGAGTAAATGTTACTTTCCAAGCTGAGTGACTCATGTGGACATGGTACCTGTAGCTACCTGTCTTCTGAACTTCTTCCTAACAATGCATAGCCCCAGGGCTTCTGGCTGAGGTCATCAGAGAAGAAAAGGTAGAATTAATCTTGAAATACCAATGGCTTCTGATACAGATATTTTTTACTGTTTGAAAATTTCAGGTTAGTAGTGGCAATCTTGCTGAATCTACCCCCAAAACATAGTTGATGTGAACGGACGATTGAAGCAAGAAACATGACAATTCATTTAAAAAGCCAAAGTTACAGAAAAGAGGAGAAATAAATCCAAAAGCTATAATAAATAATATGTTAAAAAGTGGTTGGGCTTCCATAAGTTTTCAACGTTGTAAATTTTAAAAAGCCAGTGACTTTACCCTGTAATGATATATAAATCAAAAGATTTCCTCTAAGTAGGAAGTTGCTACCATTAGTGACAAGAATAAAATGCCTAGTACAAACAGAGAGGTCGTGTAGTTTAATTTTTCTTTAAGAGTAAGAGTCAAAAAGCTTGAACAAAACCAGTTACAGATATTTTAACAATCTGCACATTTATAAAATACAAATGGGAACAAATTAGACCTTCCCTCCTAAATGTATTTGTAATTTGCAAATTACCTGCAAATCCATTTTTGTAGACCTTGGAAATACTTCTTTCTGACTCAGATCTTTCTAGAAGCAACACTACTGTTAGTGATTTTGAGTATTTGTAAATATTCCTTCACAATATGTTAGTGTGGTAGCTAAAATGTATACAAACCAGGCTTTGCTTTAAAGAGCCGATTCCTTCCTCAAGACCAAGTTTTCCCAAATTCCTGTACTTTCCTTTCCTCATGCATTTTATATTTGAGTCTCTTTCTCTTTTTTTCAATGCCTGGTTCTAGAACCTTGCTACTAGTTCAGCTGTCAAAATCCCTTTCAGTTCCCTCCACTTAAGACTTTGGTTTTCTTCTTATCAATACTTCCTTTCCTGCCTGGCATTAACACTCTCCTGAAGAAGATGGTAAGGACTGGAGTGGAGGTACAGGCTAAAGGCATGGGCTGGGGATTATTGAGTTCAAGTCCCCGTGCTGCAATTTTCCATTTTTATGACTTTGAAGAGTATGTGCCACTGTTTCTTCATCTATGAAATGGAGATTTAAAAATTCTTCTTTCAGGCCAGGCATGGTGGCTCATGCCTGTAATCCAGCCACTTTGGGAGGCCGAGACAGACGGATCACCTAAGGATGTTCAAGACCAGCCTGACCAACATGGAGAAACCCTGTCTCTACTAAAAATACAAAATTAGCCCAGTGTGGTGGCACGTGCCTGTAATCCCAGCTACTAGCGAGGCTGAGGCAGGAGAATCGCTTGAACCTGGGAGGTGGAGGTTGCAGCGAGCCGAGATCACGCCATTGCACTCCAGCCTGGGCAATAAGAGTGAAACTCCATCTCAAAAAAAATATATATTCTTTCAGGGTTGTGAGGATTCGGTGATACAATAAATGCACATAAAGCTCTTGGCACCATGCCTGGAAGAGAAGAAGAACTTGATAGGGAAGAGTGAGAGTAGATGTTTTCGCTGCTCTTGCTGTTATTATAGACTGCCTGAGTCCCAAGATCTTTCTTTCCATATTCTTTCTCTTGCTCTGCCCCAGCCTCGCTGATGTGACTTTATGACAGAACTTCTATGTCCTTGGTCCCTAGGATGTTCCAGCCTAGAAACGATGAACTATTAATGGTTTATATATATCTTGAAGTTCCCCACTTGGTAAAAATCCACCTTCAGGAGGAAAACTCAAACCCAGTGATTCAAGCAAGATCCAGTTGCTAAATCTTGGGGCAGCAAATCCTGCATCCCTAGTGTGAGTAGACATTTCAGAGTAGTGGCTGGATCACCTTTATCTGAAGGATTTGCTATCAACTTACGCAATTGAGAAATTGTTCCCCTTTTCTCATCCCTGTTCATCTTCTGTAAAATCCACACACCTGTGCTAAAATTGTCAGCACCATAAGCTTTATATTCAGACCTAGGTCTTTGAGCATTGAGTATTCTCTGGAAAACAACCTGGTTCTAACATCAGAGGGTAGGAGTCTGGGGACAGGGTTAGGCAAAGCCTGTCTTATAGTTTGTTGTGAGGTAAGCAAATTAAAAATTATACCACACTTTTATTAATTTTTTTGTGAACCTCTCAACCTCACTTTCTTCTAACACCTTTTTTCGTTAACTTTAATTAGGTTGGTATATTGTGTTATCTTTCAAAAGGCTCCACTTTTGGAGAATGTATTTAGAGAGAGGGACTACTCCACCTGTACCCCAATAGATGAGCTCTGGTCCGAAGACTCTCAAGATTTGAAGGGAGCTCTCTGAGCAGCACATTAGCAAAGCTTCCTGTACACCCCTCCTTCTCCCCCAGCATTCCAGAATCTGGACAAAAACAGCAACGGGTAAGCTATAGTTTTTCTAGGCTGTCCTGTGTGATTATCTTAACCCAGCCCCAGGACACCCAGGGCAGCACACCACTACCTGTTCCCACTCACACTTGCATCCTGCTGTCTTGGTTTTGTAAGTGAAAACCTAACACTTATAACAGGTATGGTAATCTTCAAAGCCCACACTAAGTAGATTTGTTATAACCTTACAGAGGATTTCCTGAATTTCTCCAGCAGTATCTTCTTCCCACAAAATTTGGAGAAGAGAAACAGCTTACCATTTTCCAGTTAGCAGAGTTTTTCAAAATCAGTAAGGCATGCATAGGGGAGGAAGAGGTGGAAGTCTCACAGTCAAATTCCTAAGTGTTGGCAGGTGTCTTAAGTTCATTTTGTGCTGCTATAACAGAATAGCTGAGACTGCTCTTGCATTGTTTATGCTTGCAGAATTAGCACCGTAAGGACACCTTGTGCCTTCCAGAGCAGTGGGTCAATCACTATGTGGGCACACTTGAGCCTTGGCTGGGACAGCTGAGGGACACTGTACCAGAATGTGGGGAACGGAGTCTTGAGGTGACACAGAGCAGTGAATGTTGAGGTCCCACAAGCACCTCTCTGGAAATCTTACCTTCAAGGTTCTAGCTTGTCTTGAAGATATCCAAAATGCCTTTGGGATTATTCTCCCATTGTCTTGATTAATAGAACAGAACTTGGCATCCTTCAATCCATATTTCATGATGCCCAAGCTGGTCAGGGTACAGCTTCTTTTTATACATTTTAGGGAGACATAACACATCAATTAATAAATGTAAGACTGACACTGGTTCAATCTGAAAGGTGGGACAACTTGAACAGGGGACTTCCAGGTCATAGGTAGATTTAAACATATTCTGATTGGCAATTGGTTGAAAGAGTTATTATCAGTAGGAAGGAATGTCTGGATTTCTATAAGGTGTTGTGGAGACCAAGTTTTATCACGCAGATGAAGCCTCCAAGTAGTGGGCTTTAGAGAGAAGACTATAAATGTTTCTTATTGGACTTAAGATTGGTGTTGATGTTAAGGCTGGACGGGTATAATAAAGCATGTCCAACCCTCACTTCCTATCATGGCCTGAACCAGTCTTTCAGGTTAAATTTTATAGTGTCTTGGCCAAAGAAGAAGTTCATTCAGATGGTTGCAGGGGGCCTTCAAATTTTATTTTTGGTTTACAAAGCTATGTAGCACCTTGAATATGTTGCTTCTTAGATACTTCTGCCAGATATCCTAGTTCATTACTCTTAATTTCTGCCTTCCACAAAGTTCTAGGACATGGACATAATTTTGCCAAGTTCTTTGCAACTATTCAACAAAGACATCCTTTACCCTAGTTTCCAATACCTTGTTCCTAATTGCCATCTGAGATCTCATCAGAATGGCCTTTACTGCTCATATTTCTACCAGCATTATGATCACAGCCACTTAAGTAATCACTGGGAAGATTTAGGCTCTCTCTAGAGCTCTTCTACCCTTCAGATTCCATTCACAGCAATCTAGGCTTTATCTAGCCTTTTTCTCCAAATTCCTCCAGCCTCTACCCTTTTCTCAGTTTTAAAGTCTCTTCCACATTTTCAAGTGCTTATATAGCAGCAGCCCCACTTCTGGTACCCATTTTCTGTTTTAGTCCATTTGTGTTGCTATAACAGAATACCTGAGTCTATGTAACTTATAAAGAATAGAAATTTATTTCGTACAATTATGGAGGCTGGGAATTCTAAGGTCAAGGGTCCCACATGTGGTGAGGTCATTTTTACTGTATAATTCCATGATGGAAGGTTGAAGGGTAAGAGAGCACAAAGAAGAGAGAAGAGGGCCGGGCACGGTGGCTCAAGCCTGTAATCCCAGCACTTTGGGAAGCCGAGACGGGGGGATCACGAGGTCAGGAGATCGAGACCATCCTGGCTAACACAGTGAAACCCCGTCTCTATTAAAAACTACAAAAAACTAGCCGGGCGACGTGGCGGCGCCTGTAGTCCCAACTACCCGGGAGGCTGAGGCAGAAGAATGGCGCGTGAACCCGGGAGGCGGAGCTTGCAGTGAGCTGAGATCCGGCCACAGCACTCCAGCCTGGGTGACAGAGCGAGACTCCGTCTCAAAAAAAAAAAAAAAAGAGAAGAGAGCTGAACTCATCCTTTTATCAGGAACCTACTCCCACAATAACTAACTCATTCCTGCAATAATAGCATTAATCTATTCATGAGAGCAGAGCCCTCATAACTTAATCACCTCTTAATGGTCCCATGTCTCTCAACACTGTTGCATTGGGTAGTAAGTTTCCAACACATGCACTTTGAGGGACACATTCAAGCTATAGCAGTAGGGAACCCTTCTATCTTGGATTAAGTACCAGTATACTACAACAGGCTAGTGGCAAGGAGTGGGAGTAAATACAGTTACAAAGGCTTGAACAAGCACTAGCAAAGGCTCAAAATTGAGAACCCTGGGCCACTTTGAGTGCTGAATTCAGTCAGGGCTTGGAATCTCATGCATAGTCCACACTATCTTTGTATCACAGGATCAAGTGCTGCGGACAAAATACACAACGTAATTCACACCATTGAAAGCACCTGTTGCTACCATAGTTGTTGACTATTACTTTCATTTACTTAAAACTATCAACATGGTTTAAAGTAAAAAGATAAGAAGATTTTTTTATTGGACTACTATTTCTTATCGTAGACAGTGGCTCAAAATAAAATATCATGGCTGCTACTTGAGCTGCATCTCTTAAACATTCATATTGAGCCCCTGAAAATATAAACTGAGGTGCCTTCCAGATTTAGCTTTCACTATTGAATTGGTAACAGTATGACTTTGCCATTGCTATTAATATTAATATATATCTATTAATCTGAGAAATACTGTGTATGGCTTTAGGGTCTTATTCGAGAAAGTAGAAGTCCTTTGTAACTTGCTCCTTTGGTTTTTTGGCATTCTGACATTTTGCTGATGAACAATTGCTCAATATGTAAAGTCTAAATGGCTGTCTTTATTCAATAAAGTATTGTATTATTGAATGAATTACAAAGAGGCAGTATCCTTTGCACATTAACTTTGAATCTACTGCTTAGAGCACAATTCTGATTTTCTTTCAGATGCTAATCACACACTGTCCAGGCAAAGTAAAGTAATTTTCTAAAAGGAATTGGAGAGACTTGGTTTGCTTTAATTTTTTCGCTTAATAATGGTTTCTTATGGTAACAGAGTAACTTTTTCTCTTATTGTTCATTATGGTAATTTGAACTCAGTTAATACTCTTCTGCTTTTGGTAAGTTAAAATATTATTGATTATAAAATAATTAATTGAAGAATAGAGTTCTTACAGCATGTGTTAATTGTAATGGTTGTTTATTCTTCTAAAGAGAATAAAGAGTTATCACATAATGCTACCAGCATAAATATACATAATATTAACTAGGCAGTTTAATATCATGGAGAGATTATCGTACTTGGGCTAGATAGGGCTATCTACCTGCTTCTTACATGGGTTTGGAATATTTACTTATTAGGTTATTTGCTTAGATGTTGAGTAAATCATTATAATTTTTATATAATCAAATTATTTAATTATAATCAAATAATTATAACCTCTTGCAATCTCAGTTTTCTCATCTATAAAATGCAAATAAAACTTGACATTGTCAACATTCCAAAGTTATTATGAGATGAAGTCAATGGGAATAGGTTTGTGAAAGTGCGTTGTTAACTATACAGTACCAGTCAGGCGCAGTGGCTCTCGCCTGTAACCTCAGCACTTTGGGAGGCCAAGGTGGGTGGGTTGCTTGAGCTTGGAAGTTCCAGACCAGCCTGGACAACATGGTGAAATCCTGTCTCTACAAAAAATACAAAAAATTAGCCAGGCATGGAGGCACATGCCCATAGTCCCAGCTACTTTAGGGGCTGAAGTGGGAGGGATCACTTGAGCCCAGGAGGTCGAGGCTGCAGTGACCCAAGAGCACAGCACTTCACTCCAGCCTGGGGGACAAAGTGAGACCATCTCAGAACAACAACAACAATATGTTAGTACTATACACATAGCAATTTATATGATCAAAATATATTAAAAATTTGTTCCCTCATTGTCAGAAAAGCTTGAAAAATGCTTCCCTGAGTTTTATTATAGAATTCCTTAAGAATTAACTTTTTGAAGCAATTTGATATAGTCTGATCTAGAATTCCAAATACTTGAATAAATTTCTCACTTTTCTGCTGAGTTTCTCTGAAACCTTAGACAAGAGTCTACATTTCCACGTTTTGATCTTTTCTCCCAGTAAAATTGGTCCTTCCTTTATCCCTTACTGAATTATGGTGACTGTAGCAGGTTTTGAGAGATAAAATCTGAAGAAGCCTGAATCTGTTAGTCATGAATGTTAATAGTTTGGAAACATAAATACTGATAAATGTTTTGGGAGCTAATGAAAGGGAGTCTGATCATCACCCTTTATTAGTCTTCTGGAGTCGGTAGTAGAAATGTCCATTCATCCTTCTCTATTAAAAGTGCTGGTTGTGGTGAAAAAATCACTGACAAGTGAAGATAATTTTCAAATCACATGTGGTGTATCAGCAAGAGCCAAGTCTTAAAAACTGACACTACAGTGGGTACTTCAAGAGTGGGAATTTAATACAGGGAGGTGGTTACACAGGTGTTGACGGAATAAAAGAGCAAACTGAAATACCAAGAAACACAAAAAAGAAAACCACAGGAAGCACCACCTCTTGGGCTGAGGGAACACAGAAAATGGATAGAACTGTCAGAGTTAGCAGCTTTGAGGAACTGGAGCTCACACCTTTGAGGAGGAGGTGGACAGAATTGTTGGGGGTAACGTGGAGGTAGCAACATGGGACTAGTTCTGAGACTGCTGAAAGAACCTAGAAGCGAACCAAACTGCTGCTGCTGAAATAAAGAGCGGTACTAAGGGCATGCTGACAGGAAGAACAAGAAATAAGAAAGAAAAAAAAAAAAAAGAAAAAAAAAAGAAGTCCCCTTACCCCTGCCACCCTTTGATTCTTTTTCTAGTGCTCCTTATCGGGGGGTCCTTATAGAAAACCCACTGGCAAAGGAAGTATGTAGTTTTCAGAGTCCCAAACCCCAACATCACAAAACAGAGTCTGGAAGACTAGATTTGGAGTTGAGAGACAGTAGCTTGATGACCAGCCCACGTGGTTTTAGAGAGAGGTAGCTGTGATAGCCTCAGGCCCGTGGACATAAACAATCTGCCTTTGCTAGAGTGACTGGAGCTCACTCATTTTTTCTTACTGTGGTGGTGATAACTTTCTACAAAATGGACCAAATCAAAAATGATTGAGCCTTGAAGCTTCAAATACTTAACAAAACAAGACAAAACAGCACTGCAAACCCCTCCCCTGAGCTTCTACTTCCTTTCAGTCTCATGATGTCTTCCCATTCCTAATCTCTCAGGAAATTGTTGAAAAGGCAAGAGAAGATAGACAGATACACTTATAAAAACATCTTAAATTGGCCTTTCTGCTTTCCTGCTTCATGCTTTGGTTTCATGCTGATGTAGTCTTAAAATGAAAGAATTTCAGAATTAGAAGTGACCTAAAATACTAGACCATTCACTTTTACAGATGAGAAACTGAGATAAAAAATATTAAATGACTTATTCAAGCATATATTTAGAATCAAAGTTTATATTGGCTTCTGGATTTCCTAATTGCCAGGTCTGACTCATTCTACCATACCTGGTTGCCAGATAGGATTATTAGCTACTTTTATGCACATTTGTTACCAATATGTATATTCATTGGCCTTAGACATTACTATGATTATCACAAACAACTGCATTATGATTAATACTATGACACCAGTTGCTGTCATTTCCAAAGAAAGTATCAAATTTATACCTATGTCTTTTTATCATGTCATTGAGTTGTTACTTTTGGCTATGATTATTATGGTATTCCAGGTTTCCACTGTTAGGAGAATTATATGTTGTGTCTAACCAGCTGAGAAAACAATGTTCATTGATATGAGAGCCTCATATGAAATATTATTTTTGTTAATTAGGGCCAGCTGGCCAAACAAATTTTGTTGCTAAATATTACAACAAATTTTGCCCTAAATGTTACTAAGAATACAATTGAACCTCTTCACACTTTAAAAATGCCACCTGAAATTCTTTTTGTGTATAGATATTTTACAAGCAGTTTTTTAGTAATGTATATTTAAAATAATTTTTGTTCTTCCTTCTAGCGAATGCATATTATGATGGTTAATTTTATGTGTCAACTTAACTGGACTAAGGGAAACCCAGATAACTGTAAAATAATGTTTCTGGGTGTTTCTGTAAGGGTCTTTCTGGCAGAGTAAAGAAGATCTACTCTTACCAGTGTGGGCTGGCATCATCCAAGCCATTGAGGGCCCAGATAGAACAAAAAGGTGGAGGAAAGGCTAATTCTCTCCCTCTCTCTTCTTGAGCTGGGGCATCCATCTTCTCCTGACCTTGGACATCAGGGCTCCTAATTTCTTAAACTTTTGCCTCTGGAACTTTTACCAGCTAACTCCGTCACCCCACCCCTTCCCTAGTTGTCAAGACTTCAGACTCAGACTAATTATACCAATGATTTTCCTGAGTCTCCAGCTTCATGCCTTTGTTCCATGCTGATGTAGTCTTAAAATAAAAGAATTTCAGAATTAGAAGTGATCTAAAATACTAGACCATTCACTTTTACAGATGAGAAACTGAAGTAAAAAATATTAAATGACTTGCTCAAGGAGCTTGCAGATGGAACATCTTGAGACTTCTTTTATTCCATAACCATGTGAGCCAATTCCCAAAGTAAATATCCTTTTAGATATCTATGTATCTACATATCTATATCTACATCTACATCTATATCTCTATCTATCTATCTATCTATCTATCTATCTATCTATCTATCTATCTCCTATTGATTCTGCTTCTCTGGAAAACCCTAATTTATATACTTTTATAAGTTACCAAAAAGAGTAGAAGAAATCTTTATAAACTCAATAAGTTATGGCATAAAAATGGTAACTGCATTTTAAAGTATTGATATGAGGTTGGGTTTCCAATCCCTATTCAATTCCCTGTTATTCAATTCAATACATTCTTATTAGTTACTTTATTACTAAGCTCTAATAATTATTAGCAAAACAATGGTAAAATACGAGCAAAATTATCTTTTTCTTGGCATATATTATGGTTCCACAAAGTCATCCACACTCAATTTTTACTTGTTATGCAAGAATTCTTCCCTATCCCATGACTGTTTAAAACTACTCATCCTCAACATGTGCATTCTTTGCCAGCCAAACATAGAGGGTGTAATGATCAGCTTCAGGGATGTTTTGTCAAAATAGATGGCCTCTGAATTGTGTATTGAAACAATGGAGGGAAGCATTTGCACAGATTCATCAGCATTTATAAGGCCCAGAAAGGTGAAATGAAATAGTATTGAATTCAAGGAACTGCGCTGGTGGCATGAAGATCCAGGCAGAGATGTCTACAGCCAACTGGATGTGGAGAACATGAGAGAGATCAAGGCTAAAGATGAAGATTTGGCAGTCAATGGTGTCATTAAAATCACCAAATTATATACAATAACCACAGAGAATGAAAAAAAAAAAATAGGTCAAAGACAGAATCCTGAGAAACACTAACATACTTGATAAACAAAAAGAAGCCAGCAAAGAGATCTACGAAAAATGATCATAGCAGTGTGGTAGGACTTTCTCCTTCATTTGCCTTAAAACAGGGTTCTTGTCACACAACCAGGAAAGATTAGGCTCACGGACACATAGGTGGGAAAAATGGAATTTATTGGGTGAAAAGGAAAAAAAAACTCAGCAAAATGAGAGAGAGTCGCATTAGCAGGCCCCCGTCTCACAGATTGAATCCCAGGTTCCCCCCCCCCGCCCCCCAACAGGAGAGGCCAGGATCCTCCCACCCTGCAAAGGGTGTGAGCTTCCCCGGGCTCCACCCAGTTCTCCCAGTGCACAGGCTGGTTGGAAATTCTCCAGGAACCCCTTTACACTTGGCTGTCTCAGCAAGAGCATCAAGAAAGTATGGCATGTCTGTGAGTAGAACTAGGGAGTACAGTAAGTCTTGCAAATGGACCCTAGTCAATTATTGTACTGCACAGGAGTATCTGGAACGCTATATCCGAGCAGCATAGGGAGAAAAGTAGAGGCCAAAGACCTTCTTACTAAAGCAAGAGAAAAATTAGGAGAACTGACCCGGTTAGCACAGGTAGTTCTGAAGAGGATGGCAGGGTGTGTTAAACATAGTAAATGGAGAGTAGAATATTCTCTCAGCTAATTCTGGGAATTCAGTCTGTGGGATTGTTTGAGCCAAAAAAAATAAAAATAAAAAATAAAAATCCTGATATCAGTAAATATTCGAGAGTCAAGTGACCGAGTTACTATCCTTGAGAATTTCATTCTCATGTGACAAAACTCCAGCAGATAGGCAAGGCTATAGGAATAAGCTATGGCTCTGGGAAACTTTGCAAAAATTGGGCGGGACCTCAGCACCTCAACCAGTGAACTAAGGGACCTGAAAGAGGCTCATTTTTGGACAAGCAAGTGGGGGCCAACACAGGGAAGCTAATCAGCATTGAGAGGCCTGATATTGGGTCTTAAGCTCAGTTTTAATAACAGGCCTGGTGGGAAAAGAGGGCTAAAACTTTGTTGTCTGTATGCTCAGTGCAACACTGTGAACATTTGTTTACTGTAGACTTTACCAGTAAGCTTTTAAAACACGAATTCACTGCAATCTAGTTAATAACCAAATTGATAACATTGTATTTTACTACTACCGAATTTGCTGAGGTATGACTTTTATAATCCTCTTTTTGCTCAAAAACTATTTTTTGAAAGAAACACATGTAAAGAAAATAAGCCTGAAGGCTTTAATAAAATTATTGAATTCATGAAGGTAAAAGGCATTGCACATTACTCTTTTTAGGTATAATTTTCTTAATTATCCTCAGAGATAACCAGGTTTATACTTAGAAAAAAAAAGAGAAATCAAGTTCCAGTGAAAACAGAATTTTTTTTAAAAAAAGAAAACATAGCCTACTAAATGTATTCAAGTAGAATAGGTATATTAATTTAAGATAAATCATTTTGATTACAAATATTGTCAATGCGAAAGAAAATTAAATCTTGGGACCCCAAGCTCATTAAGCCGAAGGAAAAATTTAAGCTGGGAACTGGGTCATGCAAACCTGCCTCCCACTTTTTGGTTCCTAAATAAGATGCCTATAAGATGAAAAGCTATATGCCTCCCCAATATTTTGCCCACAAGGAAATTCCTAGTGAGCTCCAAGATCTTTACCCTAAGGTGTTTCTGTTACAATTTTACCATGGCGATTCTGTTAAAATTTTACTATTTTACCATGGCAATGTAAATTGATAGCCCACCAGACACAAATGTGTATCCCCTGCCCCTACTTTGTCTATGTTATCTTATGTAAAAATGCAGATTCCCTGGGCCAGACAAAGGCATGAATGACTATTTTTTCCTATCCCCCTCTTACATGAAAATTGTGTACTTCTCAGTATCCCCTCATTTCCTTTTTAAATTTGGAGCCCTCAAAATTATCTTCAGAGAAATACATAGACCTGTCTCCCAGGCACACATCCTTAACTTTGGCAAATAAACCTCCTAAAATGATTGAGACTTGTCTTTTCATTTTTCTCGATTGACAGCAATTAAAATCTGATGTATTAGAGTTGGGAGGAAATTAGCTTTTTAAAAAGCCAAATAAATAAGAGTTTACTCTTTGAACAAGGAAACCCTTGGGTAACAAGAGAGTACTTTGAAGCCAACCTGTTTATATTACAAGTGTTGTCCAAGTTTGTCCTAAAAGACAGGAGAAAAATTGATTTTATCTTGCCTGTTATACCCACAACAAATACAAATATCATTATTAAATCTCTTAGATGTACTAAGAAAAGTATACATTTGTATTTAAATGTCAAAAAGGAATCCAGCCTCTCCCCCAAAATTAGTCATTTCTTTGACTTTCAAAAAAAGCAAAACAAAGGGTGCATGAGAAGATGTACTAATAGTTATGACAATGTAAATCATTAAAACAATCTGTGGAATATTGACATATGCTTTGGTTTGTAAAGATTTTTTATTTTATAAAATTGAAGAATGTCTAGAAGTATAATTTGATGGTATAAAAATGAAGTCTGTGAAGCAGAGATACCTCCCTTGACTACTATCTATCTGTCTGCTTTCTGTATATGTACTGATGTCTGCCATATACTCATGGAAAAAATATCCTTTGAGTCACATTTTACTTTATATAACAGGTTCAAAATAAGGGAAAAAAAGCATCAGCAGCCAACTACACAAGGAACAACAGTATTGTGTTATTACATTGAAGCTCTCTTGGGTCCCAGTGGTTCAAGGACCAATGGTGCTTCCATTAGAAAGCTCTGCCTTTCTTGCCTGTGTTGAATATGGCAGTTCAGCTTCATCTTTATTCATAATTTAAAAACTAACAATCACACAAGTGAGGTCCTTAATTTCTGAAAAACAATGTTCTTTTAAATCATTTTTTAAGAGTATGAGAATTAAAAGATGAAACTCTTTATAGGTACATTTATGGTGTTAAGAATATAAAACAGTGTCATTCTATATTATTAGTGCCAGCTTCATTCACTCATTCATGCATTCACTGAAAAAATTATTTATATTTTATTTTATTTTATTTTTTTGAGGCAGAGTTTTGTTCTTGTTGCGCAGGCTGGAGTGCAATGGCATGATCTTGGCTCACTGCAACCTCTGCCTTCCAGGTTCAAGCGATTCTCCTGTCTCAGCCTCCCACGTAGCTGGGATTACAGGTGCCTGCCTGCCACCGCACCCAGGTAATTTTTTGTATTTTTAGTAGAAATGGGGTTTCACCATGTTGGCAGGGCTGGTCTTGAACTCCTGACCTCAGGTGATACACCCCCTTCAACCTCCCAAAGTGCTGGGATTACAGGCATGAGCTCTTGCTCCTGGCCAAAAATTATTTATGAAATGTACAACATGATCTACTTTTAAATACCAAGAATATAGCAGTGAACACAACAGAATAAAACATCTGCAATAAGAGAGTTTACATTATAGAAAGGAAAAATAAATAGTAAGGTAAGTAAATCAAAAAGTACATAAGAAGATGACAAGCACCTTGGAAAGAACGAAAATGGGAGTAGAGGAGGGGTTTCTTAGGAATTGTGAAGGATAAGGGTCTGGCTCCAGTTTTCTTTTTCTTTAAATTTATTTTTTATTTCAATAGGTTTTTGGGGGAACAGGTGGTGTTTGATTACACGAGTAAGTTATTGCGTGGTGATTCCTGAGATTTTGGTGCACCCATCACCCAAATAGTGTACACTGTATTTGATGTGTAGTCTTCTATCCCGCACCCCTCTTTCAGCCTGTCTCCTGAGTCCGTAAGTCTATTGTATCATTCTTATGGCTTTGTGTCTACATAGCTTAGCCCCAACTTATAAGTGAGAACATATGATGTTTGGTTTTGTGTTGCGGGGAGTCAGGGACCCCAAACAGAGGGATTGACTGAAGCCGCAGCAGAAGAACATAAATTGTGAAGATTTCATGGACATTTATTAGTTCCCCAAATTAATACTTTTATAATTTCTTATGCCTGTCTTTACTGCAATCTCTGAACATAAATTGTGAAGATTTCATGGACACTTATCACTTCCCCAGTCAATACCCTCGTGATTCCTATGCCTATCTTTACTTTAATCTCTTAATCTTGTCATCTTCGCAAGCTGAGGAGGATGTACGTCACCTCAGGACCCTGTGATGACTGTGTTAATTGCACAAACTGTTTGTAGAGCATGTGTGTTTGAACAATATGAAATCTGGGCACCTTGAAAAAGGAATAGGATAACAGCAATGTTCAGGGAACAAGGGAGATAAGACTTTAAACTCTGACTGCCAGTGAGACAGACGGAACAGAGCCATATCTCTCTTCTTTCAAAAGCAAATAGGAGAACTATCGCTGAATTCTTTTTCTCAGCAAGGAACATCCCTGAGAAAGAGAATGCACCCTGAGGGTAGGTCTATGAACGGCCCCCTTGGAGGCATCCATCTTTTATGGTCGAAGCCAAAGGGATGAAATAAGCCCCAGTTTCCTGTAGTGCTCCCAGGCTTATTAGGATGAAGAAATTCCTGCCTAATAAATTTTGGTCAGACAGGTTGTCTGCTCTCAAACCATGTCTCCTGATAAGATGTTATCAATGACAATGTGTGCCCGAAATTTCATTAGCAATTTTAATTTCACCCCATCCTGTGGTCCTGTGATCTTGCCCTGCCTCCATTTGCTTTGTGATATTTTATTACCTTGTGAAGTATGTGATCTCTGTGACCTACACCCTGTTCATACACTCCCTGCCTTTTTGAAAATTGCTAATAAAAATTTGCTGGTTTTACTGCTCAGGAGCATCAGAGAACCTGCCAACATGTGATGTCTCCCCCGGACACCCGGCTTTGAAATTTCCCTCTCTTGTACTCTTTCCTTTTATTTCTCAGACCAGTCTACACTTAGGGAAATAGAAAAGAACTCACGTTAAATATTGGAGGTGGGGTTTCCCTGATAGTTTTGGTTTTCCATTCCTGAGTTACTTCACTTGGAAAAATGATCTCCAATTCCATCCAGGTTTCTGCAAATGCCATTATTTTGTTCCCTTTAATGGCTGAGTAGTATTCCATGGTATACATACCGTATTTTCTTTATCCACTCATTGATTGATGGGCATTTGGGATGGTTCCATATTTTTGCAATTGTAAATTGTGCTGCTATAAACATGAATGTGGAAGTACATTTTTCATATAATGACTTGTTTTCCTCTGGGTAGACACCTAGTAGTTGGATGGCTGGATCAAATAGTAGATCTACTTTTAGTTCTTTAAGGAATCTCCACACTGTTTTCTATAGTGGTTGTACTAGTTTACATTCCCACCAACAGTGTAAAAGTGTTCCCTTTTCACCATATCCATGTCAACACCTGTTATATTTTTATTATGGCCATTCCAGTAGGAGTAAGGTGACATCTCGTGGTTTTGATTTGAATTTCCCTGTTAATTAGTGATGTTGAGCATTTTTCCATATACCCATCGAGCATTTGTATATCTTCTTTTGAGAATTGTCTATTCATGTCCTTAGCTCACTTTTTATGGGATTGTTTGGTTTTTTCTTGCTGATTTGTTTGAGTTCTTTGTGGATTCTGGATATTAGTCCTTTGTCAAATGTATAGATTTTAAAGATTTTCTCCTGTGAGTTGTCTGTTAACTCTGCTGATTATTTCCTTTGCTGTGCAGGATCTTTTTAGTTTAATTAAATCTCATCTATTTCTCTTTCTTTTTGTTGCCTTTGCTTTTGGGTTCTTGGTCATGAAGTCTTTGTCTAAGCCAATGTCTAGAAAAGTTTTTCCAATGTTATATTCTACAATTTGTATGCTTTCAGGTCTTATATTTAAGTCCTTGATTCATCTTGAGTTGATTTTTGTATAAGGTGAGAGATAAGGATACAGTTTCATTCTTCTATGTGTGGCTTGCCAATTATCCCAGCACCATTTGTTGAATAGTGTGTCCTTTCCCCACTTTATGTTCTTGTTTGCTTTCTCGAATATCAGTTGGCTGTAAGTATTTGGTTTTACTCCTGTGTTCTCTATTCTGTTTCATTGGTCTATATGCCTATTTTTATAGCAGTGCCATGCTGTTTTGGTGACTATGGCCTTATAGTATAGTTTGAAGTCAGG
Organism: Piliocolobus tephrosceles; assembly: GCF_002776525.5. Lineage (NCBI taxonomy): Eukaryota > Metazoa > Chordata > Mammalia > Primates > Cercopithecidae > Piliocolobus > Piliocolobus tephrosceles. The sequence continues at coordinate 125,875,436 of NC_045434.1, read as the reverse complement.
TAATCAGATGCCTCCAGATTTGTTCTTTTTGCTTAGCCTTGCTTTGGCTATGCAGGCTCCTTTTTGGTTCCATGTGAATTTTAGGATTGTCTTTTCTAGTTCTGTGAAAATAATGGTGGTATTTTTATGAGAATTGCAGTGAATCTGTGGATTGTTTTTGGCAGTAAGGTCATCTTCACAATATTGACTTCACCCATCCCAAACACATGGGATGTGTTTTCATTTGTTTGTGTCATCTATGATTTCTTTTTGCAGCTGCTGTAAAAGGGGCTGGGTTCTTGATTTGATTCTCAGCTTGGTCACTGTTGTACAGCACAGCTACTAATTTGTGTACACTAATTTTGTATCCTGAAACTGTGCAGAATTCATTTATCAGTTCTAGGAGCTTTCTGGAAAAGCCTTTAGGGTTTTCTAGGTATGTGATCATATTATCAGCAAACAGCAACAATTTGACTTCCTCTTTATGGATTTGAATGCCCTTTATTTCTCTCTCGTCTGATTGTTCTGGCTAGGACTTCCCAGTACTATGTTGAATAGAACAGGTGAAAGTGGGCATCCTTGTCTTGTTCCAGTTCTCAGGGGGAATGCTTTCAACGTTTCCCCATTTGGTATAATGTTGGCTGTGTGTTTGTCATAGATGGCTTTTATCAATTTAAGGTATATCCTTCTGTGCTGATTTTGTTAAAGGTTTTAATCATGAAGCGATGCTGGATTTTGTCTAATGCTTTTTCTGCACCTATGGAGATGATCATGTAATTTTTGTTTTTAATTCGGTTTATGTGGTGTATCATATTTGTTGACTTGCATATGTTAAATGATCCCTGCACCCCTGGTATGAAGCCCATTTGATCATTGTGGATTATGTTTTTGATATGCTGTTGGATTTGATTAACTAGTATTTTTTAAGGATTTTTGCGTCTATGTTCATTAGGGATATTAGTTTGTAGTTTTCTTTTTTTGTTATGTTCTTCCCTGATTTGTTATTAGGGTGATACTGGCTTCATAGATTGATTTAGGGAGGATTCCCTCTTTCTTTATCCTGTAGAAAAGTGTCAATAGGATTGGTACCAATTCTTCTTTGAATGTCTGATAGAATTCAGCTGTGAATCCATCTGGTCCTGTACTTTTTTGGTTGGCAAGTTTTTTTTTTTATTATCATTTCAGTCGTGCGGCTTGTTATTGATCTCTTCAGAGTTTCTATATCTTCTTGGTTTAATCTAGGAGGGTCGTATCTTGCCAGGAATTTATCTGTCCCATCTAGGTTTTCTAGTTTATATGCATAAAGGTGTTCATAGTAGCCTTGAATAATCTTTTGCATTTCTGTGGTATCAGTAGTAATATTTCTTGTTTCATTTCTAATAGAGCTTATCTGGATCTTCTCTCTTCTTTTCTTGGTTAATCTTGCTAATGGTCTATCAATTTTATTTATATTTTCAAAGAACCAGCTTTTTGTTTCATTTATCTTTTTTTGTTTGTTTGTTTCCAATTCATTTAGTTCTGCTCTGATCTTCCTTATTTGTTTTCTTCTTCTGGGTTTGGGTATGGATTGTTCTTGTTTCTCCAGTTCCGTGAGATGTGACCTTAGATTGTCTGTTTGTTCTCTTTCAGACTTTTTGTTGTGGGCACTTAATGCTATGAACTTTCCTCTTAGCACTGCTTTTGCCATATCCCAGAGGTTTTGATAGGTTTTGTCACTATTATCGTTTAGTTCAAAGAATTTTTAAATTTCCATCTTCATTTCATTATTAACCCAATAATCATTCAGCAGTAGGTTATTTAATGTCCATGTATCTGCATGGTTTTGAGGTGTCCTTTGGAGTTAATTTTTAATTTTATTTCACTGTGGTCACAGAGAGTACTTGACATAATTTTGATCTTCTTACATTTATGGAGACTTGTTTTATGGCCTATCATTGGGTCTATTTTTGAGAATATTCCATGTGCTGATAAATAGAATTTATATTCTATAATTGTTGGGTACAATGTTCTGTAAGTATCTGTTAAATCTGCTTGTTGTAGGGTATAGTTTAAGTCTATTTTTTTCTTTGTTGACTTTCTGTCTTGATTACCTGTCTAGTGGAATATTAAAGTCTCCCACTTTTATTGCGTTGATGTCAATCTCATTTGTTTGGTCTAGTAGTAATTGTTTTATAGATTTGGGAGCTCTAGTGTTAGGTGCATATATATTTAAGATTGTGATATTTCCTGTTGGACTAGTCATTTTATCATTATATAATGTCCCTTTGACTTTTTTAACTGCTGTTGCTTTAAAGTTTGTTTTGTCTGACATAAGAATAGCTGCTTCTGCTTTCTTTTGGTGTCCATTTGCATTGAATATCTTTTTCCACCACTGTACTGTAAGTTTATATGAATCCTTATGTGTCAGGCGAGTCTGAAGACAGCAGAAACTTGGTTGATGAATTCGTATTGTTCTGCCATTCTGTATCTTTTAAATGAAACCTTTAGGCCATTTACATTCAATGTTAGTATTGAGATGTAAGATACTATTCTATTTATTGTGCTATTTGTCGCTTGAATAGCTTGTTTTTTGTTTGTCTGTTTATTTTTTCATTGTGTTACTGTTATATAGGTCCTGTGAGATTTATGCTTTAAGGAGATTCTACTTTGGGGTACTTTGAAGATTTGTTTCAAGATTTAGAGCTCTTTTTAGCAGTTTTTATAGTGCTGCCTTGGCAGTGGTGAATTCTCTCAGCATTTGTTTGTCAGAAAAGATTGCATCTTTCTTTCATTTATAAAGCTTAGTTTTGCTGGATATAAAATTCTTTCTGATAATTGTCTTGTTTCAGGAGGCTAAATATAGGACCCCAATCCCTTCTAACTTGTAGGGTTTCTGCTGAGAAATCTGCTGTTAATCTGATAGGTTTTCCTTTATAAGTTACCTGATGCTTTTGCCTCACAGCTCTTGAGATTCTTTCCTTTGTCTCAACTTTAGATAACCTGATGACTATGTGCCTAAGTGACGATCTGTTTGCCATGAATTTTCCAGGTGTTCTTTGAGCTTCTTGTATTTGGATGTCTAGATTTCTAGCGAGGCTTGGGAAATTTTATTTGATTATTCCCTCAAATATGTTTTCCAAACTTTTAGATTTCTCTTTTTCCTTGGGAACACCAACTATTTTTAGGTTTAAATGGTTAACATACTCCAAACTTCTTGGTGGCTTTGTTCATTTTTTTTTTCATTGTCTCTGACAGACTGGGTTAATTTGAAAGCCTTATCTTCAAGCTCCAAAGTTCTTTCTTCTGCTTATTTCATTCTATTGTTGAGACTTTCCAGTGCATTTTGCATTTCTCTGTGTCCTTGATTTCCAGATGTTGTGATTGTTTTTTATTTATGCTATATATTTCACTGAATATTTTTCCTTTCATATACTATATTACGTTTCTGATTTCTTTAAGTTGGACTTCACCTTTCTCTGGTGCCTCCATAATTAGCTTAATAACTGACCTTCTGAATTCTTTTTCTGGCAATTTAGATATTTTTATCTTGGTTTGGATCCATTGCTGGTAAGTTGGTGCTATCTTTTGGGGGTGTTAAAGAACCTTGTTTTGTCATATTACCAGAATTGTTTTTCTACGTTTTTCTCATTTGGGTATACTATGTCATTGTATTTGTATATGTCAGAGGGAAGATCTGGAGTTCAAGGGCTGCTGTTCCGATTCTTTTGTTCCACATGGTGTTCTCTTGATGTGATGTTCTCTGCCTTTCCCTGGGGTTGGGGCTTCCTGAGAGCCAAACTTCAGTGATTGCTTTTGCTCTTTTGGGTCTAGCCACCCAACAGAGCTACTGGGCTTCAGGTTAGTACTGGGGAGTGTCTGCAAAGAGTCCTGTGATGTGATCCATCTTCAGGTCTTTCACCTGTGGATGTCAGCACCTGCTCCGGTGAGGATAGCAGGGTAGTGAAGTGGACTCTGTGAGGGCCCCTGGTTGTGTTTTTGTTTAATGTGCTGGTTTTTTGTTGGTTGGCCTCCAGCAAGGAGGTGGTGCTTTCAAGAGTGCACCAACTGTGGTACTATAGGAAAGATGCAGAATTGCCCTAGGGTTACCTGGTTGAGTATTCAGGTTTCACAGGCAGTGGGCAGGGCCTTAGAGCTCCCGAGATGATGTCCTTTTGTTTTCAGCAACCAGGGGCTGGGGGAGGTAGAGAAAGACCACCAGGTGGGGCAGGAATAAACCTGTCTGAGCTCAGCCTCTCCTTGGGTGGGGCTTGCTGCGGCTGCTGTAGGGTATGGGGGTATAGTTCCCAGGCCAATGGAATCATGTTTCCAGGAGGATATGGCTGCCTCTGCTGAGTCATACAGGTCTCCGGGGAAGTGGAGGAAAGCCAGCAGTAACAGGCCTCACCCTGCTCCCACACAGCCTTTAGTCTTAAAGGCCAGTGTCACTCCCACTGTGCTCCCCCAACAGCACTGAGTGTATTTCCAGGCAGCCAGTGACTAAATGACTGGGGCTGAGGACTTGCCCTATACCACCAGCCTCCCCGTTGAGAAAGCAAGCAGAATCACAGTTTTTCAGTATCTCAGGGGGCCTACAGCCGTGATCCAGTTCTTTCAAAGGGTCTGTGTATTCTTTCAGCTTTTCCGATATGTTTCTGTAGTAGTTCTTGGAGCAAAAGTTCATGATGTGTCTCCACACACTGCTCTGTCTGTCCCAAGTGGGAGCTGCAAGCAAGTCCTGCCTCCTATTGGACATCTTAATCCTCTATTACCTGGCTCCAGTTTTAAATAGAAACATGAAAAAAAAATTTTGACTGAGATTTGATAAAAGGAGATAAGCAAAAACAAACAAACAAGCAAAACAAACAAAATAGAAACAAAAACAACCCAAAAATGCAGATACCTGGAGAAAGGGCAAAGTCCCTGAAATGTGTGTTTTTGCTGTGTCTGAAAAACAGTTAGTAGGCTAATGTGACTGAAATGGAGTTTTGGGGAAATGGAAGAATAGGAGGAATAGGAGACCAGGACAGAGATATAAGGCAAATCATGTACATTTTTATGCTCAGTGTATTAATGATAGATTGAGGGGACACTGGCAAAAACAAGAAAGCTAGTTAGGATGTTGTAATAATCTGAGTGACAAATGATGGTTCCATAATGGTGGTGAGTTGTTAGATACAGGATGTATTTGATAGTAGGGCCAATGGGATTTCCTGACAGATCAGATAAGGGATAAAGCAAAGTATTTGTTGTAAGCAACTGGAACAATGAGTGGAAATTTACTAAAATGGGGAAAATTGAGTGGAGCACTTGGGAAAGGGGAGAGACATTGGGGTTATTTGGGGTGGGGAGAATGCTGTTTGAAATCTCTATTAAGCAGAATAATGAAGATGTGAAGTAATCCCTTTGTATATGTCCTCTTGATGAGGTCCAGGCTGGACATATAAATTGGAAATTATCAATATTTTATTAATATTTAAAGCAATAATACTGAATAAGGCAACCAAAAAGAGGGGTTATATAAAGAGAAGTGGCCCAAGAACCAGGGCATTCCACCCTTTAGATATTAGATTGACCAAAGCAAAGCAGGCTAAGGAGAAGTAGTCAGTGAAGTAAAGGTAAATAAGTAAGTCAAGTGAAGATAACTTTTTCAGGAAAAGAGAATGATTGACTTGTCAAGTTCTGCTAAGAGCTCATGTATGGTGAGGATGGAGAATTGACTATTGAATTTAGCAACATGTAGTAGAAATTTCCACTGCATAATAATTTCTCCAGATCTAGGAAATCAGATGTTGTGCTTAAATACCCCTATTTGGCCATTCCCAGGTTGTTACAACATGAGACTGTTGTGGTGGTATATTTTAGGAATGGTTAGAGTTTTTCCTATTGATCATGATAACATGTTTCCTCAAAGTCAAATGTTTCATAGTAAATTGTCTCTCCGTATATTTACTTTGTTACAACTTTGTATGCTATAACTAATGTAAAATAAATTGCATAGCGAGTATAAAATTTTATGGGTTTTGACATATATACCTGTGTGCAACCATCACTACGATCAAGATAATGAACCTATCTATTGTCCCAAATGTTTTCTCGCACCCATTTGCAGTCTATCTTCCTTCTATGCCCAGCAATCAATGCCACTATAAATTAGTCTTTACCCAAATATTTACCATTTCTAGGGATCACAAGTCCTTTGCATAGATCTGAATTTCCATCTGATAGCACTTTTCTTCTAGTCTGAAGAACTTCCTTTAACATTCCTTATCATGCCTGTCTGTTGGTGACACACTCTCTCAACTTTTGTTTCCCTGAAAAAGTCTTAATCTTCCTTTTTGAAAGATATTTTCACTGGGTATTGAATTCTAGATTGGAAATTTTATTTTTCTTTTAGCACATTCAGGATTCCATTCCATTATATTTTGGCTTGCATTATTTTTGAGAAGTCTATGATCATTTTTATGCTTATTGCTTTCTATGTAGTGTACGTTTTCTTCTTTGGCTCTCCTTAAGATTTTCTTTTCATCACTGGATTTCAACAATTTGATTGTGATGTGCTTTGTTGTGAGTCTTTTGATGTTTTTCCTGCTCAGGGTTCTTTGAGGTTTTGGATCTCTGGGTCTATATTTCTCATCAAATTTGAAAAGATTTCTGTCAGTATTTCTCCAAATATTTTGCTGACTCTCTCCTTCTGGGACTAAAATTACAAAAAAAAAAAAAAAAAAAAAAAAATTAGAATGCTTAATATTACCCCACACGTCGCTGATGCTATTTGTTTTGTTTATCTTTCTTTTCTCTCTCTATGCTATTTCTCTCTTTCTGATTGCTATGCATTTAAGTTTACTGATCTTTTCTTCTGTAGTATATAATCTGTTGTAAATCTCATTCTGTGACATTTTTGAGGCTTTTTTAGCTTTGCAAATTCTGCTTAGTTCTTTTTATATATTTTTTATTTATCTCCTCATTATGTTAATGCTTTCCTATAAATCCTTGAACATATTTATAATAGCTATTTAATGTCTTCGTTAATTTCATCTGAATTGTCATTTATGGGTCTGGTCTAATGACATAATTTCCCCCCTGGCTATGGAACATTATTCTGTTTCCTTGCATATCTAGTCTTTTTTTGAGGTTTTAAAAAATTTTTATTTTTAATTGATCATGAATATGTACAATTACTAATTGAAAACAAACAATATTACTCACAAGAAATAATACTACTCACAACAAATAATATGTACAGTTATTAATTGACAATTAATTGACAATTAATGACAATGAATATGTACAGTTATTAATTGACAATTGACAATAACTGTAATATTTATGGGGATACATAGTGATATCTAGAATACATGTAATGTATAATAGTGATCAAATCACTGTAATTAGCATGTCTATCATCTCAAACATTTATCATTTATTTGTCTTGAGAATGTTCAATAGCATCCTTCTAGCTTTTTAAAACTATATAATATATTAACTATAGCCATCCTACAGTGCTATAGAACACCAGTCTTTTTAAATTGAATGTTGTATACTTTGAATATCAAGTTGTTGTATACTTGCATTTTGTTGTCCTTCTTTAGAGAGTGTGGAACTTCATTTCAACAGTCAGTTAAGTTTTTTACAATTTAGCTTGACTTTTTACACTTCAAAAAATCTTACTTAGGGTAGGTCTAGAGTAACCTTTAATATAAAATTAGTAATAGTTAGCTATACTGCTAAATTGTCACCACTGTGGGATCTCCGCAGAATGCCCTGGTAGTTTAGTGAAGTTTCTGCTTTGAGTGATGTGAACTCAAATGTCTCCCCGTCCTCTGTGAGTTGAGGGGATTGTTCAGTTTATCTTTGTCAGGCCCTGTGGAGTTTTACGCCACACACACAGTTTAGAATTCAGCAACCAACTAAAGGGAAGCCCATGCATATTTATAGAGCTCTTTTTCGGCGTGACTCTCCTGTCTCCATGATTTTGCTCTGCAATTCCAGCTGCTTCAGACTTCTCAAACTCTGATGAATCTCCTCAACTCAGTCATCCTATCATACTCTGCTTGGGTCCTTTTTTCTTGCATTGTGGTTTAGAAAGTTCCCCTAGCCAGAGAGCCAGGGTAATCTTAACATTTACCTCCTTTTCTCCCCTTCTCCCTGGGATCAGAGACCTGCTCTGCCTGTTGCCCAATGTCTGAAAACAGTTGTTTTGCACATTTTGTTTAGTTTCCAGCAGTTTATGACAAGAAAAGTTGTTAATTTATATGAACTGGAAATTTCGATTTCCTCTTTTTCAAAATAAATCATTGACATTTAATTTTAAATTTCACCATTAAAGCCGAAATAAATCTCATCACTAAGATAGCATGCCTTTGAAACATCTCAATTTCGATCTTAGTCACTTTTTCAAAATAATTAATAGACTTTTAGAGCAGTTTTGAATTTACGGAAATTGGTTTGTGTTTACATTTAGGTCTATGAGTTAGTTTTTTAAATAGGTGTCAGTTTGTTGTCTACATTCATATTTTTGCTTGAGAATGTCCAGATACTTCAGCAATGTTTTTTGTCAATACCACACTTTAGCTTTATAGGAATTCTTAGTGTGTATGTGTCTAACTGTGTATTCTATATAGCAATATAGTGAGTCAGACAGTGTTGGGCCTCTGAATTTTTTCTTCTCCTTCAATATTATCATGGCTATCCCAGGCTCTTTGCATTTCTATATAAACTTTAGAATCAGTTTGTCAATATTCATAAAATAACCTGCTGTGATTTTCATTAAAATTGTGTTGAATCTATAGACCATTTTGGGAAGAACTGACATCTTTACGATATTGAGTCTTCCTATCCATGAACATGGGGTATGTCTTCATTTATTTAGATCTTCCTTGATTTTTTAATCCAAGTTTTGCAGTTTTTCTTATATAGATCTTGTACATATTTTGTTAGATGCATATCTAATTAATAAACTGATTTATTTATTTTGGTGTTATTGTAAAAAGTGTTGTGTTTTAATTTTAAATTCCAGTTGTTCATTGCTGGCATATAAGAAATCAATTGCCTTTTGTATATTAACATTTTTCCTACAACTTTGCTTTAATTGCTTTCAGTTCAGGAGATTTTTGTTGATTCTGTGGAATTTTCTACATAGACAGTCATATCTTCTGTGGACAAAGACAGCTTTATTTCCTTCCCAATCTTTATAGCTTTTTTTTTTTTTTTTTTTTTTTTCTTGTCTTATTGCATTAAGTAGAAGGTTGAATAGAAGAGGTGAGAGGGGATATCCTTGACTTGTTGCTGACATTAGGAGGAAAATATCTAGTTTATCTCCATTAAATATAAGGTTAGTTGTAGGTTTTTTGTAGATGTTCTTTATCAAATTGGGGATGTTCCTGTCATTCCTAGTTTGCTAAGAGTTTTGTCATGAAGGAGTGTTGTATTTTTTTTCAAATGCGTTTTCTGCATTTATGATATGGTCATATAATTTTTCTTATTTAGCCTGTTGATATGATAGATTTTATTAATTGATTTAATTAATCCTGTTTTCACATTGAAGCCTTGATTTTCTCACATTCTGTGGAAATTAATTCTTGCTTTGTAGTCACTTGCCTTGGATACTTAAAGTGCTCTCCATGTCAACAAATACATTGTATGTCATTTTTGTGAGTACACATCCATTGATGGTATACACTGTAAGTAGTGCCTTATTATTGGACTTTAAGTTTTTTCTAATGTCTTTATTATTATAAACAATGCTGAACTGAACATTTTTACACATTTTTACTTTTGTCTGTTAATTTTCTTAGAATTTATTTATAACATTTATTTTTAGGTCAAATGATATAAACGATTTTAAAGATTTTGAGGAATATTGCCAGAAATTGTTTTCCAGGAATGATACATAATTTGGGATCCCATTAGCTAATGTGTTTTATAAGGAAATAAATTGAATCTTCCAATTTTGGTTTCTAAACAACCTTCCCTATGTGTCTCCCAACCACATGGTCACTAACTAATAATTTAAGTGTCTACTATATGGAGAACACTGCTGTGAATTGGAAATTGAAAAAGATATAATTCTTGTCTTCCAGTGGCTTACAATCACTTGGACAAAATCAACATATACGTATACAGTTAACCTTTGAACAACATGGGCTTGAACTGTGCTAGTTTAATTATATATGGATTTTTCTCCACCTTTGCCAATCCCAAGACAGCAAACCAACTCTTTCTCTTCCTCCTTCTCCTCAGCCTACTCAACATTAGGAAGACAAGGATGAAGACCTTTATGATGATCCACTTTCCCTTAGTAAATATATTCTCTCTTCCTTATAATTTTCTTAATAACATTTTCTTTCCTCTAGCTTATTTTAAGAACACAGTATATAATACATGGAATATACAAATATGTGTTAATTCATTGCTTATATTATCAATAAAACTCCAGTCACAGTAGGCTATTAGTAGTTAAGTTTTTGGAGAGTCAAAAGTTGTATGTGGATATTTGAAAGCACAGTTGTTTGTGGCCCTAACCCTCCAGTTGTTCAAGGGTCAACATATACACGGCCCAGGTATACCACCAAGGCGTTCCAGGTTCCCAGAACTCTCTTTGAAGGTAGGACTATTGTAATAAAATATCATCATTTATCAAAGAAGTTGGGGCCTCCAATGTTGTCATGTAGTGTTTTGCACTCTGTTGGAAACAACTTACTCAAATATTCACGAGGGGTATTGAGAAGACTGACTATAATGGACTGTGTAAGATTGGTTCAAAGCACTTAGGTGCACTCCCAATAAATGTACAGTGGGGCTGCTATGGTTCAAAGCACTTAGGTGCCCTCCCAATAAATGTACAGTGGGGCTGCTACATGAAAATAACAAGAGATGAGACAAAGACATGTCTGTTTTATAAAATTAAGCTTGTTGATACTTGAGTTCCAGGAGTTAGGAAAGGGTAACCTACCTGTAATCACAGTCATTTTAGGTAATATGAGAAACTTAAGTTATAAAATATATTTATTAAATTATGAATTAATATAAAGATTTCAAAAATAGAAGCCTTTCCTTCCTAAATGACTCTGCTCACACAAATTGTTATCAGTTTCTAATGATAACTAACTTATACCTGTAAATTGAAAATTGCATAACAGAAATCTACAACCCAGTGAGTTGAATGTATTTTATTTGTAAAAATGCATTTTATACATAAAAAAAATTTCCTGCTCAGTGAGCAAGGAAAAAACTTAGGGGTATTTAGGAGTCAGAAAATCTGCTTCTCTCCTACATGTCATAATTGTAATACAGTACAAAGAATAAATGGTAAATGAGACAATGATAGATGTGCATGGTCTGAATTATATGTGGAACCTCAAATATAAACACATCATATTATTTTGTGCCTGGATTATCCCCCCCCCCCCCCCAGCCCAGAGAAGGGAGCCTATTTTTATAAGGTAAATTGAAGAAGAAAAATTGAAGATACTTACAAATAAATAAAAGTGCATGTGGAATTCAGATATGCAAATGATAACAATTCCTTTTGTATACACTGTGGATGGAAGAGGAGAGTACCTGATCACAGCTGGAATTTATGCTGAGATCTTAGACAGTGTAACATTAGTGGCCACCCTCAGCTCAGCCACACCACAGCTGTTCACTTTACAGAGCCTGCCACCTCCTCCTCCTTTCCACACCCTCACCCCACCACACACACAGTAACCCTTCACACTAGCTTGCTTTCTTTATTTTTTTAAAAAGGCAGAAATGAAGCCAAAACCTTTTTGTGTAAAGAAAAACACTATAAATAAGAAGGAAAACCTGAAGCAGCTGCCTTAAAAAAGTTGCTTTAAATATTGTAATTTATTTTCCTCCAAACCACTTTTTTTTCCAAATGACTTCAAAACACTTACTATGCATTTCAAAGGCAGTCATTATCTATTGTGCATATTGGAGCAGTTGATATGACCCTAATGTTTTAATGGATAAAAACTTTTGTATTGTTTAATTTTCTTTTTCTTGTGCTTGATTTTTGCATTTTGTTGAAATAAATGTGTATCTAATTATGCTGCCAGAAGAGTATCATGATCTGCAAAATTTACAGAAAGTATCTAGTATTAAAAAATATTCCCAGTTACTATTATATAACTGATTTGTGACTAGAAGCAAAATCATATTTGTTTTCATGGTGTAGTGAGCTAAACAGTACCCTCCAATGTACTAATTCTGGGACCTCGGAATATTACTTTATATGGCTAAGTGATTGATTAAATTAAAGATCTTGAGAGAGTGTGTTTATCCTGGATTATTCTGGTGAGCACTAAATACCACCACATGTATCTTTCCAAGAGACAGAGAGAGAGACAGATGAATTTTTGAAGAGGAGGAGGCAATGTGATCATAAAGGCAGAGACTAGAGTTGTGTGGCTACAGGCCAAGGAACTCCTGAAGCCACCAGAAGCTGGGAGAGGCAAAGAAGAGATTCTCTCCCAGATCCTTCAGAGGGAGAATAAGCCTGCTGACATATTGATTTTAGATTTCTGGCCTCTGGAGCTTTGAAAGAGTTAATTTCTGTGGTAGAGCTTGTGGTAATTTGTTATCGGAGGGCTAGGAAACTAATATATATGGATTCCTGGAAATAAATACGTTATTAGCTAAATTTCAGATTCCCTAGAAAACAGAGCCATAGAAAACAGTGTAGATGCTTATGTGGGAGGTGCAAGTAGGGTAAGGAGAAAGGGAAGTGAGGAATGGAGGAATTTGAAGCTGATACAGTTTGGATCTTTGTCCCCTCCAAATCTCATGTTGAATGTGACCCCCAGTGTGGAAGATAGGGCCTAATGGGAGGTGTTGGGGTTCTGGGGGCAGATCACTTGTGAATGGCTTGGTGCTCTTCCCATGGTAACTAGTGAGCTCTTGTGCTATTAGTTACTGCAGCATCTGATTGTTAAAAAGAATCTAGGACCCTGTCTCCTTTCCTTTGCCCCCTCTCTTGCCATGGGACACTCCTGCTCCCCCTTTGCCTCCTGCCATGAGTAAAAGCTTCCTGAAGGCTTGCCAGAAGCCAAGCAGATGCTAGTGCCATGCTTGCACAGGCTGCAAAACCGTGAGCCAAATAAACCTCTTCTCTTCATAAATTACAGTCTCAAGCATTCCTTTATAGCAATACGAAACAGACAAGCAATGTGATATGATTGGTTACCATACTGACTACTGCTTATGACCAACTGCTATGAGATACATGTTGCTCAGCAGATGAACTAGCTAAACACTGGGACTTCTGTGGAAGGCTGGGTGGAGGAATCTTCAGTAGCTCATGGAAAGGTGAAAGGAAGGAAACTTTATCTGTTTGGCTTCATCCTGTCTCCTGTTTCCCATGGTTAAGTTCCAATGACAACAATTCAGTTTTGAATTAAGTGATCCAGCCCCTCAGTGATGGACTGGAAAACCAGATTCTGCACTTTAAGGTGTGGTATTTCATACATATGCACAAGTGGAGGGCAAATCGGCATTCATAGGCTTGGCATGTGAGGCATGAAAGCCATTCAGTTTCAATACTTCAGTCTGGTGTAAGAGTGGTTATGGATAGCTGATATCCTTGGCAGCCAGGTCAGAGCAACAGGGGAGAAAATCTCAGCAGCAGGCGAAGTTTGTGTCTGATACTCTCTGCAGCCTGGAACAAACTGCTGGGATTCATGATCATTATGGGGAGTGATAGAAACACAACTGAGATAAATTTGGCATTTAGACTGAAATCTGAGAAAGCTATATTTAAGATACCTTCCAGCATAATAGGACATTAAATACAAATTGTCATTAACTGATAGAGATCATAAGTCAACATGCATTGTTTTTCTAAGTTCTACCATATATTACATTATTGTCATTAAATGATAGTGGCATACTGATTTGTGTTTTTCAAATTTTTTCATTGTGGTAAATGTACATAACATAAAATTTATAATTTTAATCATTTTAGTGTACAGTTCCATAGAATTCAATACATTTATAATATTGTACAATCATCATCACCATCCATTTCCATAACTCTTTTCATATTGTATAACAGAAATTCTATATCTATTAAACAATAACTCTTCATTCTCTCCTCTCTCCAACCTCTTGGCAGAACTCTTGATAACCACCAATCTGATTACAGTGGTGGACCATCTGGAGCGGCTGCTGCCATCAGGCTGGTTGCAGTGGGGAGGCACCACTGGTGACGGCAGGAGCAGCTATGGGAGCAGTAGTGGCGGTAGTGGGACCCCTTTGTCCTGTGTCCCCTGTGACCTGCCATCCTCTCCACCCTTACATGGCAGGGCAAGACCTAAGGCCGGAGCCTCCACCACGGCCACAACCCCTCTCCCTGCTGCATCCCGGGAGCCCACAAACACCAAGAGCATAGGGAGGCCCGGGTTCTCAGCTGCAACTTGGCTGCCCCTGCGCCTGGGAGGGTGAGGTTCCTGCCGGCTTCTAGCCCCTACGGGCACAAAGGCACAGCCAAAGCCACACCCGGGACTCTTGGAGCTGGCCCTGAGAGCGTAGGCTTCGTTTGTGCAGGGTTAGTCAGGGCCACCACGCTACCTGCACCTTGCCTGCGGCCACTGTGGGGAAAATCCAGTGAAGAGGTGGGCAGTCCCCCAGAGCGCACTGCCCTGGGATCAACCACAATGAGGCCAGGCGGAGTTGCCCGCAGGTGAGGGAGCCATGCGGTGGGGCACAGAGGGACAGGTGGAGAGGAGCCCTAAGGTCGAGATGAGCCTGCGGTGGTGCCACACTCCATGGAGCCGGCAGGATCTGGGGGCAGGCAGGAACTTCACTCTCGCAGGCGCAGCTGCAGCCAGCTAAGTTGCAGCTGTGTATCTGGGTGGGCCTCCTTGTGCTGTTGGGGGCCAGAAGCAGGCAGGATCCCTGCTCTTCAGGGCGCAGCTGCAGCCCCCGGCTGCGGGTATGGACTCAGGCATCACTGCACTCTTGGTGGCCCTGGAAGGTCTCCCCATTTCCCCCAAAGGCTCAGAGGTGTCTGCTCCTATTGCTTGGCCTCTCCCCACCCCCAGCACCCACTCTAATCTTGGAGCAAGGTTGAGGCCAAGACTGGGCTCTGTTGCAGCCCGGCTGGATGTGCGTATGCTTGGGGCAACTCTGACACACCAGTCCCCTGACACCTTGGCCCCCTCCAGACTTTAGGCACTGACGATCACAGGAGGGAGGCCCTGGGGGAGCTGAGGGCAGCTCCGTATTGGCCCGCAGGTGCCCTTTGCCACAAACAGCCTGGGCGTCATGAACCACAGCAAGAGGCAGAAAGGCTCCTGGATGGAAGGGGGTGGGTCCCTCCTGAAGCCTTACCTGCCACTCAGGGAAGACCTGAAGCCTGGGGGCTGGACTGCCGGTCCTGTGGACTGGAGTGGGAACTCGGTGCTTTTTCCGGGCCTGCTCATAGCCCCCTGTGGACCAATAGGCACACTCTTCCTCCCCGCTGAGGTCCATATAAAGCTCCAGACTCAGGCAGACCAGAAAAGATGTTAGGACTGCAAAAAGGAGCTGTTCACTCTGGGGTCTCCTCTCTGCTGAGAGCCGGGAGACCATGGGACAACCTTCCTGCAGAGAAGAGCGACCTTCTCTGCCCAGAGCTGAACACTTGTCTGGACACCCTGGCTACAGAGAGGAGCAGCCCACTGCTGGTCTCCTTTGAACTGTCCTCAATAAAGCTCCTCTTTGTCTTGCTCACCCTCCACTTGTCTGTGTACCTCATTCTTCCTGGATACAGGACAAGAACTCAGGACTCCTGGAATGGTGGAGCTAAAAAAAGCTGTAACACAATTCTGAAACATGTCCCTTGCTCCATGTGTTGTGTGCAACAAGGATAGAAGAGAGAAGGGGAGAAGAGCTGTGGCCCTTTGGGGAGTCCAGACCTAGCAGTTTCCCCAGTCAGAGCTCTGATGCCCTTTTAGGGCTTGGTGGTTCCTGGCATTTCCAAGCTTCTGGGTGTCACCACATTCCCCGGTGTCAGCCATGGAAGCTGCTTATGGTATGCCTGGTCCAGCTGCGGCCTCACAGGGAGCCAATGCCTATGCCCGGCCTGTGCACAGTGGCTGGACCCCATGCTCACTCACTCACACACCCCTCAACGCCCTGCTTGCCCTTGGCAGGCGTGGAATCCAGGCTGGGAGCATAAGCCAAGCTCAGCCTGCTGGGCCGAATGTGATCAGTGGGTCAGAACAAAACTTGGACAAAGGCACCACTAGTTACAGAGGCTTCCAGCTGGTGAAGCAACACCCCAAAAAGCCTGTGACATTTTTACTTTTTGTCTCTATGATTTAACTATTCAAAATACCTTATATTAGTGGAATCATACAGTATTTACCTTTTGTGACTGGATGATTTCACTTAGCATAATGTCCTCAAGGTTTCATTCATCAGGTAGCATATATAAGAATTTTCTTTCTTTTATTATTATTATTATTTTTTTGAGACAGAGTCTCACTTTGTCACCCAGGCTGCAGTGCAGTGGCACAATCTTGGCTCACTGCAACCTCTGCCTCCTGGGTTGAAACAATTCTCCCACGTCAGCCTCCCAAGTAGCTGGGACTACAGGCACACACCAATGTGCCTTGCTAATTTTTTTTTTTTTTTTGTATTTTTAGTAGAGATGGGGTTTCACCATGTTGACCAGGCTGATCTTGAACCTTGGACCTCAAGTGATCCACCTGCCTTGGCCTCCCAAAGTGCTGGGATTACAGCTTTTAATTCATGTGGGCATATATCCAGAAGTGGAATTTCTGGATTATGTGGAATCTTAGTCCATTTGTGCTACTATAACAAAATACCATAGCTGGGTAATTATAATGAACAGAAATTCATTAGTTCACAATTCTGAAGGCAGGGAAGTTCAGGATCTAGAGGCCAACACTTGGTGAGGACCTTCTTGCAGGATCGTCCCATGGCAGAAGGACAAAGACAGAATGAGGGAGAGCAAGAGATCAAACTCACAGCCTCAAGCCCTCTTATACTTGGCATTAATCAATTTATGAGGGTGGAGCACTCATAATCTAAACATCTCCTATTTGATCTTACCTCCCAACACTGTTGCATTGGAGATTAAGTTTCCAGCACATGTTTTTGGGGACACATTCAAAACACAATATATGGTAATTTCATTTTTAACTTTTTCAGGAACCAGCATACTGGTTTTGGCAGATACGGGATTCTTGGTTGACAAGTTTTTTCTTTTTGCATTTTGCCTATATTGGCCCACTGCCTTCCAGCTTCCAAATTTGTGATGAGAAATCTGGTGATAAGCTTATTGAGGATCCCTTGTATACGATAAATCACTTCTGTCTTTTGGCTTTCGAGATTCTTTCTTTGTGTTTGTCTTTTGAGAGTTTGATTATAGTGTGTCTCAGTGTGGGTCTCTTTAAGTTCATATTATTTGGAATTTATTCATTTTCTTGAATGTTTATGTTCATTTATTTCATAAAATTTGAAAAGTTTTCTGCCATTATTTTCAGATATGCTCTCTGACCTTTCTCTTTCTTCTCCTCTTTTGACTCTCATAATGCATATGTTGGCCCACTTACTGGTGTCCCATAGATCCCTTAAGAAAGGCATTAGCTGTTTAAATGCCCTGAAAGTCACTTCGGCTGGAAGGGGAGAGACTTGTAACAATGAGGGATGATGGAAAAACAATAGCTGCCTGCTTATTTGTACACACCTCTGTGATCAGGAGCAGCAACCAATGAACAGAGCACAGATTCCTAACATTTGGAGGACAGGGTCCTTTTTTTACCCACTCTGGCTTCCCTAAACTGTGTGCAGGTTGCTCTAGAAACAGTGCACAGTTGCCTGCCACGGAGCTGGGATGGGGAATGAGTAGCTGCTCCTTTGCTAAAACTGACCAAAAGTAACCACAATTTACCATCCAAGCCTGATCCTGGAAGCCAACAGACCCCAAAATTCCAAAATATTTACATCAGACAGATTCTGCCAAAGCAAATGTTGTCTAAGTGGGAAGACAGATTCTTGGTGCTTCCTACTCTTCCATCTTTCCAGAATTCTCTCACTGGTAGATGTTTAACAACCAATATCCTAAAAATGTGTGGACTGTCATACGTACATGAGTTTATTATAAATTTCACTGATATAAAAGATGTGTAGCACATAATTTACAAATAATAATTAGATATACTCTTTGTTATACATTTCATACAGGTAATTGATTCTCACCAAATGCTTTCTTTGATTTTTGCCAACTCTTGTAGAATTATTGCAATCTATGGCCACAATTGATAAATTAATGCAGTCCTGACATAAATGTTAGTTGATATTTTTGTTTACATCCATAAGTAATACAAAATAAAACAATAAAGACGTATGTTGGAAATTCACTCCTTTATTAATGACAAAAATGACTTCTTCACTGAATGGGATAATAGCTTTCAAATATTCAGTGAATAGTCTCACAATTTTTTGTGCTATTCACAATGTAACAGTGATAAATATGGCACACATTTAAATTTAGCCTTCATGATTAAAGTTTTCCCCAGAATTCTCTTAAATATAGACAATCAACAAAGCAATAAATAAAGCCATGATTTATAGTGTTTGCCAATTTTAGTGGTATAAATACTCTCATCATGGCGAATTTCACACTACCAATGTGATGTCACTGAACATGGAGTTGTAACACAGTATTGTACAGTATTTTTGCCACAGAGATTAAATAGACATAAACGCAAGATTATAGATAATAGTAAAATAAAATAATTGGGAAGTGATGCAGTTTGAGTATTTATTATCATTTTAATATAATTTATTATATTTTATTTAGTTTATCTATATACACACAAAGCTTTTATAATTTAATTCTTAATATTGTCTGTGTTTAACCACTAGATTGCAAAATTCCTAAAAATTTCAGTTAATTCTAGCTATATTTTGACATACATAATGGTGCTAAACAAATGTAACATATTCTTATTAAGAATAATGATAAAAAGGTCCAATTCAAGTATGCTAAAAAAAAAAACCAGATATTTGGCTTTGGCTCTTCAGAATGAAAAAAAGTGAGTCACATTGAAACAAAAATTTGAATTCTACTTGCTTCACACACATCGAGAAAAATTGACACCTAGAATTTCCCTTATCTGTGGTAAAACATAAAAGACATTTTTAGATTCTCTGAAAGTAATTATAACCTTTTATTCAGTAAGTTTAATAAGAGTGGTCATTTATTATAAAATGGGTAGGAGAGTGTAGGAAGATCAAATTATAGCTTTTGGTTTTGGTGTCGTAAGGACACATCTCCTAATTGCATCACAGATTTGCTTACTTTTTATTATCAATATATTTACATTGGTTAACACTTCTAGTAATTGCTTATATTTCTACAGATTTCTAACATGTTGAAACTCTTATTGGTTTAACAAATACTGATTGAATGCTTGTTAAGTATAGTATGCTATTTCATTTAGTAATAACAATAAGTTTTGTGGAATAGGCAGAAATTTTAACCTCCTTTATACTTGCAGAAACCAAGGCCCAAAGTGGCTCAGTGATTTTTCCCCAAAGTCACAGATTAGAACTTAAGAAGAACCTTGAGCAACTGGTTCAACGTTTCTTCTCAGTATCAGGCTGGGTCTGCATAAAAGTTCACCTATGAAAAAAGGCTAAATTTTGAAAGAAGATCCAGTGTCCCATTTTGTTCAGCTAGTAAAGTTCATTTATTAAATTGTTTAATTTTTTAACAAATATTTATTGAACTCATATTGTTCCCTGGGCACTGTTCTAGACCCTATGGTTAGAGCTCTGGTTATTCAAAATCATTAGTTGAGATGAAAATAATATCATGCTTGTCAGAAAAAAAAAAAAAAAAAAAAAAAGATCAGTTGCTCTGTAAAGTCATTAAAACTTTTGAATCTTTGTAGGGTGATAATTTGTATCAAATTCTGCACTGGAATTCTAATAGTTTCTATGATACAACTGGAATTTAGTGTTATAGTAAGGTAGATTGTGCTGAATTATGGAGTGTTATATGCCAACGTAAACATTTTCTTATTAACTTTAATTATACTATTTTTTTCTGATAAAAAACGATGCCATCAGCCAGACTAATGAAGAAAAAAGGGAGAAGACCCAAGTAAATAAAATCAGAGATGAAAAAGAAGACATTACAATTGATATTGCAGAAATCCAAAGGATCATTATTGGCTGCTATGAGCATCTATATGCCAATAAATTGGAAAATCCAGTGGAAATGAATAAATTTCTAAACACATACTACCTACTAAGACTGAACCACGAAGAAATACAAAACCTAAGCAGACTAACAGCGAGAAACAAGACGGAAACCATAATAAAATATCTTTCAGTAAAGAAAAGCCCAGAATCTGATGGATTTACTGCTGAATTCTACCAAACACCTAAAGAAGAACTAACGCCAATACTACTCAACTATTCTGAAGAATAGAGGAAGACGAACTCCAAACTCATTCGACAAGGCCAGTATTACCCTGATACCAAAACCAGACAAAGATAAAACAACAAAAAAGAAAACAACAGGCCAATATCTCTGATGAATAAAGATCCAAAAATCCACAACAAAACACCAACAAACTAAATTTAATGGTATATTAAAAAGATCACTCATCATAATCAAGTGGGTTTTTTCCCTGGGATACAACGATGGTTCAACATATGCAAATAAATCAGTGTTATACATTATATCAACAGAATGAAGAACAAAGATCATGTAATCATTTTAATTGATGCTGGAAAATCACTTGATAAAATTCAACATCCTTCATAATTAAAAAATCAAAAAAACTGAGTGTAGAAGGAACATACTGCAACATAATAAAAGGTGCATATTACAGACTCATAACTAGTGTCATACAGACGAGGGAAAAGCTGAAAGCATTTTCTCTAAGATCTGCAAGACAAGCATGCCCGCTTTCACCACTGTTGGTCAGCATAGTACTGGAAGTTGTAGCTATAGCAATTAGACAAGAGAAAGAAATAAAGGGCACTCAAATTGGAAAGGAAGAAGTCAAATTATCCTTGTTTGTAGATAATGCAATTATATATTTGGAAAAACCTAAAGACTCCATCAAAAACTATTAGAGCTAATAAGCAAATTCAGTAAATTTGCAAGATACAAAATCAACCTACAAAAATCAGTAGCATTTCTATATGACAACAGTGAGCAATCTGAAAAATAAAAAGTAATCCCACTTACAATAGCCACAAAGAAAATTAAATACCTGGGAATTAACCAAATAAGTGAAAGATCTCTACAATGACAACTGTAACATACTGATGCAAGAAATTGAAGAGGACACAACAAAATGGAAAGACATTCCACGTTCATCAATTGGAAAAGTCAATGTTATTAAAATGTCCATACTACGAAAACAAATCTAGAGATTCAGTGTAATCCTTATGAAAATACCAATAACATTCTTCACAGAAATAGAATAAACAATTCTAAAATTTATATCAAACCACAAAAGACCCAGAATAGCCAAAGTTATTCTGTGAAAAATTAACAAACCTAAAGGAATCATATTACCTGACTTAAAACTATACTACAGACTATACTCACCAAAACAGCATGACACTGGCATAAAAACATACACATAGACCAATGAAACAAGATAGAGAGCCCAGAAACAAGTTCATACACCTACAGCACTCATTTTCAACAAAGGTCCCAAGAATACACTGGGGAAAAAGATAGTTTCCAATAAATGGTGCTGGAAATACTGGATATCCATATATAGAAGAATGAAAGTAGACCCTTGTGTCTTGCTATATACAAAAACCAAATGAAAAATGAAATAAGGACTTAAATCTAATACTTCAAACTATGAAACTACTGAAAGAAAACATTGAGAAAACTCTCCAAGATATTGAACTGGGAAAAGACTCCTTGAGTAATACCCACAAGCCCAGAAAAAAAAAAAAAAAAAATGGGAAAATGGGATCACATCAAGTTAAAAAGCTTCTGCACAGCAAAGGGAACAATCAAGTGAAGAGACAACCCACAGAATGGAAGAAAATATTTGCAAACTACCTGTATGACAACTACAGAATGGAAGAAAATATTTGCAAGCTACCTGTATTAGTACATTTTCACACTGCTGATAAAGACATACCCGAGATTGGAAAGAAAAAGTTTTAATGGACTTGCAGTTCCACATGGCTGGGAGGCCTCACAATCATGGTGGAGGGAAAGGAGAAGCAAGTCACCTTTTACATGGATTGTGGCAGGCAAGGAGAGAGCTTGTGCAGGGAAACTCCTATTTTTAAAACCATCAGTTCTCGTGAGACATATTCACTATCACAAGAACAGCATAGGAAAGACCTGACCCGATAATTCAGTTATCTCCCACCAGGTCCCTTCCACAGCATGTGGGAATTATGGGAGCTACAAGATGAGATTCGGGTGGGGACACAGAGCCAAACTATATCATTCTGCCTCTGGCCCCTCCCAAATCTCATGTCTTCACATTTCAAAACCAATCATGCCTTTGCAACAGTCCCCCAAAGTCTTAACTCATTTCAGCATTAACTCAAAAGTCCACAGTCCAAAGTTTCATCTGAGACAAGGCAAGTCCCTCCACCTATGAGCCTGTAAAATCAAAAGCAAATTAGTTACTTCCTAGATACAATGGGGGCACAGGCAGTGGGTACAAGCATTTCTCCCATTCCAAATGGGAGAAATTGGCCAAAACAGAGGGGTTACAGGCCCCATGCAAGTCTGAAATCCAGCAGGGCAGTCAAATCTTAAAGCTCCAAATGATCTGCATTGACTGACTCCATGTCTCACATCTAGGTCATGCTGAAGCAAGAGGTGGGTTCCCATAGTCTTGGGAAGCCCTGCCCCTGTGGCTTTGTAGGTTATAGCCCTACTCCTGGCCGCTTTCACAGGCTGGCATTGAGTGTCTGTGGCATTTCCAGGTGCACAGTGCAAGCTATCAGTGGATTTATCTTTCTGGGTCTGGAGGAAGGTGACCCTCTTCTCACAGCTCCACTAAGTGGTTCCCCAGTAGGGACTCTGTGTGGGGGTTCCAACCCCACATTTCCCTTCTTCACTGCACTAGCAGAGGTTCTCCGTGAGGGCCCCCATCCCTGCAGCAAACTTCTGCCTGAGCATCCAGGCATTTCCATACCGCCTCTGAAATCTAGGCAAAGGTTCCCAAACCCCAGTTCTTGACTTCTGTGCACCCGCAGGCTCCATACCACATGGAAACTGTCAAGACTTGGGGCTTTCACCCTCTTAAGCAACAGCCCCAGCTGTACCTTGGCCCCTTTTAGCTGTGGCTGGAGCAACTGAAACACAGGGTACCAAGATCCTAGGCTGCACAGAGCAGGAGTCCCTAGGCTCTGCCCAAGAACCATTTTTCTCTCCTAGGTCTCCAAATCTGTGATGGGAGGGGCTGCTGTGAAGACCTCTGACACACCCTGAAGACATTTTTCCCATTGTCTTGGTGATTAACATTCAGCTTCTCATTATTTATGCAAATTTCTGTAGCCAGTTTGAATTTATTCTCAGAAAATGGGATTTTCTTTTCTATCTCATTGTCAGGCTGCAAATTTTCTGAACTTTTATGCTTTTCTTCTCTTATAAAATCAAATGTCTTTAGCAGCACCCAAGCCACCTCTTGAATGCTTTGCTGCTTAGAAATTTCTTCTACCAGATACCCTAAATCATCTCTCTCAAGTTTAAAGTTACACAAATCTCTAGGGCAGGGGTAAAATGCCACCAGTCTCTTTGTTAAAACATAACAAGAGTCAGCTTTGCTCCAGTTCCCAAGTTCCTTATCTCCATCTGAGACCACCTCAGCTTGGATTTTATTGTCCATATCATTATCAGCATTTTGGGCAAAGCCATTTAACAAGTCTCTAGGAGGTTCCAAACTTTCCCACATTTTCCATTCTTCTTCTGAGCCCCCACAAACTGTTTCAACCTCTGCCTGTTACTCAGTTCCAAAGTCACTTCCACATTTTCAAGTATCTTTTCAGCAATTCCCCACTCTATTGGTACAAATTTACTGTATTAGTTCATTTTCCTGCTGCTGATAAAGACATACCCAAGACTGAGAAGAAAAGAGGTTTAGTTGTACTTATAGTTCCACATGACTGGGAGGGCTCACAATCATGGCAGAAGGCAAGAAGGAGCAAGTAACATCTTACATGGATGGTGGCAGGCAAAGAGAGCACTTGTTCAGGGAAACTCCCATTATTAAAACCATTAGATCTCATGAGACTTCTTCACTATTACAAGAACAGCACAGGAATGACCTGCCCCCATGATTCAATTATCTCCCACAGGGTTTCTCTCACAACACATGGGAATTATGAGAGCTACAAGATGAGATTTGGGTGGGCAGACAGAGACAAACCATATCACTACCAACCTGATAAGGGATTAATAACCAGAATATATAAGGAGCTCAAACAACTCTATAGGAACACTCTAGGAATTTATTACTATAAATTCCAATAATCTAATTAAAAATGGACAAACTATTTGAATAGACAATTCTCAAAAGAAGACATACAAGTGGCAAATAGGCATATGAAAAGGTGCTCAGCAGCACTGATCATCAGAGAAATGCAAATCAAAACTACAATGACATATAATCTCACCCTGGTTAAAATGGCTTTCATCCAAAAGACAGGCGATAATAAATGCTGGTCTTGTACACTGTTGGTGGGAATGTAAATTAGTACAACCACTAAGGAGAACAGTTCGGATGTTCCTCACAAAACTAAAAATAGAGCTACCATATGATACAGCAGTCCCACTGCTGGCTATATACCCTGAAGAAAGGAAATCAGTATTTTGAAGAGATATCTGCACTCCCATGTTTTTTTGCAGCACCCTTGACAATAGTCAAGATTTTGGAGCAATGTAGATTTTCATCAGCAGATGAATAGATGAAGAAAATGTGGCACTTATTACATAATAAAGTACTATTCAGCCATAAAAAAAGAATGAGATCTTGTCATTTGCCACAACATGGGTGGAACTGGAGGTCATTATGTTAAGTGAAATTAAGTCAGGCATAGAAAATCGAACATCACATGTTCTCATTTGTTTGTGGGATATAAAAATCAGAACAATTGAACACATGGAGACAGAGAGTAGGGGGGTGGGGAGGGGAGGTGGAGATGGTTAGTGGTCAATAAATAAATAGAAAGAATGAATAAGGTCTGGTATTTGATAGTACAACAGGGTGACTATAGTCAAAATAACTGTACATTTTAAAATAACTAAAAGAGTATAATTGAATAGTTTATACTACTAAGGATCTATTCTTGATGAAATGGATACTACATTTACCCTGATGTGATTATTACATGTTGCATGCCTGTATCAAGATATCACATGTACCCCCCAAACTGGTCACGGTGGCTCACATCTATAATCCCAGCACTTTGGGAGTCCGAGGTGGGCGGATCACCTGAGGTCAGGAGTTTGAGACCAACCTGGCTAACATGGCAAAATGTTGTCTTTACTAAAAATACAAAAATTAGCCAGGCATGGTGGCGAATACCTGTAATCCCAGCTCTTTGGGAGGCTGAGGCAAGAGAATCACTTGAACATGGGAGGCAGAAGTTTCAGTGAGCTGCGATCATGCCACAGCACTCCAGCCTGGGTGACAGAGGGAGACTTGGCCTCAAAAAAAAAAAAAAAAAATTTACCCCATAAATATGTATGTCTACTATCTATGAATCCACAGAAATTGAAAATGAGCAAATAAAAATAAAAGCGAATTATGCCATATGCTTATGGTTGAAAATTGTATAAATGTAGAAGTAATAACAAGAACAAATCAGCTTTTTTACCCTAACATCTATATGTGATCCCATTGTTAATATTTTAATGTTTCCTTTTATAAACACAATACATACACACATATATATATATATACATTATGTAATTGTGTAAATGTCATTTTATATATATATAATTCATTTATATAAAGTCATGCATCACATAATGTCTCAGTCAATGATGAATTAAATATAAACTGGTTCTATAAGATTACAGCAAAGCTGAAAAATTCCTATGCCTAGTGATTTGTGCTACAATTTCCTACAGTATTCAGTACATTAACATGCTGTGCAGGTTTGTAGCCTAGAAGCAATAGGCTATACCATGTAGCCTAGGTGTGTAGTAGGCTCCAATATCCAGGTTTTTGTAAGGAAGGTACACTCTATGATGTTCGCACAACGGCAAAATCACCTAATGACGCATTTCTTAAAGTACGTCCCCATCATTAAGGGACACATGAGTATACCTCCTTTAACATAAATAGTACAAAACACAAATATTTTTTGATGTCATCACATATGCTTCAAAGACAACCTTTATGTACTTGCATAATATCTTATTGTGTAGATTTTCTATAAATTAGCCAGGCATTAAGCTATTTTCAATGTTTTATTATTATAAGTAATATGAAACTAAAAATACGTATCATAACTTTTTAAAAACTTTTGATTATTTTCTCATGCTATTTGTGGAAAATAAATTTTAAGTCCACAACTTGTGAATTTTTAAAGGCTCTTGCTACCTATTTCCAATTTTTTTTTTTTCTACAGCTTAGACCAAATTGCTTTCCCAGCAATATGGTGTAGGAGTGTGGATTTCTTTGCATTCTTGGCTACACTGAGCATTCATTTTACAAAATATTTCCACTTGGTAGATAAAAGATATAACATGGATTTGATTTGCTTTTCTTTGATTACTAATAAACTTTATTTTATAAGATTATTTGTCTTTTCTCTGTCTTTTAAAGTTATTGTTTCATTGCCTTTGCTCATTTTATTTTTTTAAGGGCCTTTTTAGGTATTTTAAACTTTTTTTCCTATTCTGGAACCTATAGAAAAATTTTGAGCAGGGAGGTGATATATGATCAGATCTGTTTTCTTTTTCTACTTAACAGTGTAAAACATTTTGAATAAAACATATGGGGATAAATTTAAGCATATTTACATAGTACTAGTCTCACATGTATGCATTTCTCCCTTTTTAAATAAATTAAATTAAAATTTTTAAGCTGCCAAGTGGCACAGACTGGCAATATACATACTCCTTAAGTTACACAACAGTCAAGCAGCTAAAGTCACGATTTATGTATGTGTGCCCAATTAGAAAAGAGGCTGGTGCCAAGATAATCACAAATTTGCCATAAACTAAAGTTCATTACTGTTACATGAGAAAAGATATTGGAAGAACTTCTTTTATTTGTTCCAGTTGTCCTAGAAAAGGAAAAGGATTATGAGAAACATTTCATATAAAAGCACAGCTAACATTTATTAAATGCTGACTAAACATGTAACACTTAAATACATATATTAAGTAATTTAATCTTCACAACAACCTATGAAATAGCTCCTGTCTTTTGTTCCATTTTATGGATTAAGAAACTGAGGCACAAGGCCGGGCACGGTGGCTCACACCTGTAATCCCAGCACTTTGGGAGGCTGAGGCAGGCGGATCACGAGGTCAGGAGAGTGAAACCATCCTGGCTAACAGGGTGAAACCCCTTCTGTACTAAAAATTAAAAAAAAAAAAAAAA